>NW_027599093.1:0-31587 GCF_964194155.1 Cetorhinus maximus | reverse complement strand
TAACTGTACCTGATCTCACTCTCTGTCCATTTAACGGTCCCCCTGATCTCACTCTCTGTCCCATTCACTGTCCCTGATCGTACTCTCTGTCCCTTTAACCTCCCCGTGATCTCACTCTCTGTCCCTTTAACCTCCCAGTGATCTCACTCTCTGTCCCTTTAACCTCCCCGTGATCTCACTCTCTGTCCCTTTAACGTCCATGATGATCTCACTCTCTGTCCTATTAACCACCCCGTGATCTCACTCTTTGTCGCTTTAACCCTCCCGTGATCTAACTCCCTGTACCATTAACCTCCCCGTGATCTAAATCTCTGTCCCTTTAACTTCCCAGTGATCTCACTCTCTGTCCCTTAAACCTCCCTGATTTAGCACTCTGTCCCTTTAACCTCCCAGTGATCTCAGTCTCGGTCCCTTTAACCTCCCCGTGATCTCACTCTCTGTTCCTTTTACCTCCCTGACCTAGCTCTCTGTCCCTTTAACCTCCCCGTGTTCTCACTCTCTGTCCCTTTAACCTCCCCCTGATCTCACCCTCTGTCCCTTTAACCTCTCCGTGATCTTACTCACTGTCTCTTTAACCTCCCCGTTATCTCTCTCTCTGTCCCTTTATCCTCCCCGTGCTCTCACTCTCTGTCCCTTTAAGCTCCCCGTGAATTCATTACCTGTCCCTTTAACCTCCCCGTGATCTCACTCTCTGTCCCTTTAACCTCCCCGTGATTTCACTCTCTGTCCCTTTAACCTCCCCGTGATCTCACTCTCGGTCCATTTAACCTCCCCGTGATCACAATCTCTGTCCCTTTAACCGCCCCGTGATCTCAATCTCTGTACATTTAGCCTTGCCGTGATCTCACTCTGTCCCTTTAACCTTCCCTGATCTCATTCTCTGTTCCTTTATCTGTCCCCCTGATCTCAATCTCTGTCCCTTTAACTGTCCCCTTGATATCACTCTCAGTCCCTTTAACTGGCCCCCGATCTCACACTCTGTCCCTTTAATAGTCCCTGCTCTCTCTCTGTCCCTTTAGCTGTCCCTGATATCACTCTTTGTCCCTTTAACTCTCCGCCTGATCTCATTCTCTGTCCCTTTAACTGTCCGCCAATCCGACTCTCTCTCCCTTTCATAGTCCCTGATCTCACCCTGTCCCTTTAGCTGTCCCTGATATCAATCTTTGTCCCTTTAACCGATTCTGATGTCATTCTCAGTCCATTTAACATTCCCGTTATCTCACACTCTGTCCCTTTAAACTTCCCGTGATCTCACTCTCTGTCCCTTTAACCTCCCCGTGATCTCACTCTCTATCCCTATTAACTCCCCGTGATCTCACTCTCTGTCCCTTTAACCTCCCCGTGATCTCATTCTCTGTCCCTTTAACCTCCTCATGATCTCACAGTCTGTCCCTTTAACTTTCCTGTGATCTCAACCTCTGTCCCTTTAACCTCCCCTTTATCTCACTCTCGGTCCCTTTAATCTCCCCATGATCTCACTCTCTGTCCCTTAATCCTCCCCGTAATCTCACTCTCTGTCCCTTTAACCTCCCTGTGATCTCACTATCTGTCCCACTAACGTCCCCGTGATCTCACTCTCTCTCCCTTTAACCTCCCTGTGATCTCACTCTCTGTCCCCTTAACTTTCCCGTGATCTCACTCTCTATCCCTTAATCCTCCCAGTCATATCACTCTCTGTCCCTTTAAACTCCCCGTGATCTAACTCTCTGACCCTTTAACCTCCCCGTGATCTCAATCTCTCTGCCTTAAACCTCCCCTTGATCTCATTCTATGTACCTTTCACCTCCCCGTGATCTCACTCTCTATCCCATTAACCTCCCCGTGATCTCACTCTCTGTCCCTTTAACCTGCCTGTGATCTCACTCTCTGTCCCATTAACATCCCCCTGATCTCACTCTCTATCCCTTAAACCTCGCCTTGATATCACTCCCTGTCCCTTTAACCTCCCGTTGATCTAACTCACTGTACCTTTAACATTCCTGTGATCTCACTCTCTGGCTCATTAACCGCCCCATGATCTCACTCTGTCCGTTTAATCTTCCCGTGATCTCACTCTCTATCCCTTAAACCTCCCCATCATATCATTCTCTCTCCCTTTAACCTCCCCGTGATCTCACTCTCTGTCCCTTTAACCACCCCGTGATCTCACTCTCTGTCCCTTTAACGTCCCCGTGATCTAAGTCTCTGTCCCTTTAACCTCCCCATGTTCTCATTCTCTGTCCCTTTAACCTCACCGTGATCTCAATCTCTGTCCCTTTAACCTCCCCGTGATCTCACTCTCTGTGCCTTTAACCTCCCCGTTATCTCATTCTGTCCCTTTAACCTCATTGTGATCTCACTCTCTGTCCCTTTAACCGCCCCGTGATATCACTCTCTTTCCATTTTACCTTCCCTTGATCTCACTCTCTGTCCCTTTAACGTCCCAGTGATCTCACTCTGTTCCTTTAACCTCCCTGTGATCTCAATCTCTGTCCCTTTAAGGTCCCAGTGATCTCACTCTATCCATTTAATCTTACCGTGATCTCAATCTCTGTCCATTTAACCTGCCCGTGATCTCACTTTCTGTCCCTTTAACCTCCCTGTGATCTCATTCTCTGTCCCTTTAACCTCCCCGTGATCTCACTCTCTGTCCCTTTAACTTCCCCGTGATCTCACTCTCTGTCCCTTTAACGTCCACGTGATCTCACTCTCTGTCACATTAATCTCCCTGTGATCTCACTGTCTGTCGCTTTAAGCTCCCCGTAAACTCTCTCTGTCCCTTTAGCCTCCACGTGATCTCACTCCCTGTCCCTTTAGCATCCCCGTGATCTCACTCTCTGTCCTTTTAACCTCCCCGTAATCTCACTCTCTGTCCCTTTAACTGTCCCCCTCATCTCACCCTCTGTTCCTTTAACTGTCCCCCTGAATTCACTCTCTGTCCCTTTAACTGTCCCCCTGATCTCACCCTCTGTCCTTTGAACTGTCCCTCTGATCTCACTCTCTGTCCCTTTAATTGTCCCCGATGATCTCACTCTCTGTCCCTTTAACCTCCCCATGATCTCACTCTCAGTCACTTTATACTCCCCGTGAACTCACTCCCTGTCCCTTTAACCTCCCTGATCTATCTCTTTGTCTCTTTAAGCTCCCCGTGATCTCACTCTCTGTCCCTTTAACTTCCCCTTGATCTCACTCACTGTCCCTTTAACCTCCCCGTGATCTCACTATCTGTCCCTTTAACTATCCCGTAATCTCACTCTCTACCCCTTAAACCTCTCCGTAATCTCACTCTCTGTCCCTTTATCCTCCCCGTGATCTCACTCTCTGTCCTTTAAACCACCCCGTGATCTCACTCTCTGTCCCTTTACCCTCCCCGTGATCTCACTCTCTGTCCCTTTAACCTCCCTGTGATCTCACTCTCTGTCCCTTTAAGCTCCCCATGATATCACTCTCTGTCCCTTTAATCTCCCCATATTCTCACTATCGGTCCCTTTAAACTCCCCATGATCAAAATCTCTTTCCCTTTAAACTCCCCGTGATCTCTGTCTTTCTCTTTAACCTCCCCGTGATCTCACTCTCTGTCCCTTTATACTCCCCGTGTTCTCACGCTCTGTCCCTTTAACCTCACCGTGATATCACTCTCTGTCCCTTTAACATCACCGTGATCTCATTCTCTGTCCCTTTAACCTCCCCGTGATCTCACTCGCCATCCCTTTAACATTCCCGTAATCACACTCTCTGTCCCTTTAACCTCCCCGTGATCTCACTCTCTGTCCCTTTAACCTCCCCGTGATCTCAATCTCTCTCCCTTTAACCTCCCCATGATCTCTGTCTTTCCCTTTAAATTCCCCGTGTTCTCACTCCCTGTCCCTTTAAACTAACCGTGATATCACTCTCTGTCGCTTTAACCTACCCGTGATCTCACTCTCTGTCCCTTTAACCTCCCCGTGATCTCACTCTCTGTCCCTTTAACCTCCCCGTGATCTCTTTCTCTATCCCATTAACCTCCCCATGATCTCACTATCTGTCCCTTTAAACTCCAGATGATCTCAATCTCTGTCCCTTTAATCTACCCGTGTTCTCATTATCTGTACCTTTAACCTCCCCGTGATCTCACTCTTCGTCCCTTTAACCTCCCCGTGATCTCAATCTCTGTCCCTTTAACCTCCCCATGATCTCACTCTCTGTCCCTTTAACCTCCCCGTTATCTAACTCTCAGTCCCATTAACCTCCCCGTGATCTCAATCTCAGTCCCATTAAACTCCCCGTGATCTCACTGTCTGTCCCTTTAACCTCCCCGTGATCTCAATCTCTGTCGCTTTAACCTCCCCGTGATCTCACTCTCTGTCCATTTAACCTCCCCGTAATCTCTCTCTGTCCCTTTAACTTGCCAGTGATCTCACTCTCTGACCCTTTAACCTCCATGATTTAGCAATCTGTCCCTTTAACCTCCTCGTGATCTCAGTCTCTGTCCCTTTATCCAACCCGTGCTCTCTCTCTGTACCTTTATCCTCCCCGTGATCTCACTCTCTGACCCTTTAACCTCCATGATTTAGCAATCTGTCCCTTTAACCTCCCCGTGATCTCAATCTCTGTCCCTTTAAACTTCCCATGATCTCTCTCTCTGTCCCTTTATCCTCCCCGTGATCTCACGCTCTGTCCCTTTAACCTCCCCGTGTTCTCATTCACTGTCCCTTTAACCTCACCGTGATCTCAGTCTCTGGCCCTTAAATCACCCCGTCATCTCACTCTCTGTCCCTTTAACCTTCCCGTGATCTCACCCTCTGTCCCTTTAACCTCCCCGTGATCTCACTCTCTGTCCCTTTAACCGCCCCGTGATATCACTCTCTTTCCATTTTACCTTCCCTTGATCTCACTCTCTGTCCCTTTAACGTCCCAGTGATCTCACTCTGTTCCTTTAACCTCCCTGTGATCTCAATCTCTGTCCCTTTAAGGTCCCAGTGATCTCACTCTATCCATTTAATCTTACCGTGATCTCAATCTCTGTCCATTTAACCTGCCCGTGATCTCACTTTCTGTCCCTTTAACCTCCCTGTGATCTCATTCTCTGTCCCTTTAACCTCCCCGTGATCTCACTCTCTGTCCCTTTAACTTCCCCGTGATCTCACTCTCTGTCCCTTTAACGTCCACGTGATCTCACTCTCTGTCACATTAATCTCCCTGTGATCTCACTGTCTGTCGCTTTAAGCTCCCCGTAAACTCTCTCTGTCCCTTTAGCCTCCACGTGATCTCACTCCCTGTCCCTTTAGCATCCCCGTGATCTCACTCTCTGTCCTTTTAACCTCCCCGTAATCTCACTCTCTGTCCCTTTAACTGTCCCCCTCATCTCACCCTCTGTTCCTTTAACTGTCCCCCTGAATTCACTCTCTGTCCCTTTAACTGTCCCCCTGATCTCACCCTCTGTCCTTTGAACTGTCCCTCTGATCTCACTCTCTGTCCCTTTAATTGTCCCCGATGATCTCACTCTCTGTCCCTTTAACCTCCCCATGATCTCACTCTCAGTCACTTTATACTCCCCGTGAACTCACTCCCTGTCCCTTTAACCTCCCTGATCTATCTCTTTGTCTCTTTAAGCTCGCCGTGATCTCACTCTCTGTCCCTTTAACTTCCCCTTGATCTCACTCACTGTCCCTTTAACCTCCCCGTGATCTCACTATCTGTCCCTTTAACTATCCCGTAATCTCACTCTCTACCCCTTAAACCTCTCCGTAATCTCACTCTCTGTCCCTTTATCCTCCCCGTGATCTCACTCTCTGTCCTTTAAACCACCCCGTGATCTCACTCTCTGTCCCTTTACCCTCCCCGTGATCTCACTCTCTGTCCCTTTAACCTCCCTGTGATCTCACTCTCTGTCCCTTTAAGCTCCCCATGATATCACTCTCTGTCCCTTTAATCTCCCCATATTCTCACTATCGGTCCCTTTAAACTCCCCATGATCAAAATCTCTTTCCCTTTAAACTCCCCGTGATCTCTGTCTTTCTCTTTAACCTCCCCGTGATCTCACTCTCTGTCCCTTTATACTCCCCGTGTTCTCACGCTCTGTCCCTTTAACCTCACCGTGATATCACTCTCTGTCCCTTTAACATCACCGTGATCTCATTCTCTGTCCCTTTAACCTCCCCGTGATCTCACTCGCCATCCCTTTAACATTCCCGTAATCACACTCTCTGTCCCTTTAACCTCCCCGTGATCTCACTCTCTGTCCCTTTAACCTCCCCGTGATCTCAATCTCTCTCCCTTTAACCTCCCCATGATCTCTGTCTTTCCCTTTAAATTCCCCGTGTTCTCACTCCCTGTCCCTTTAAACTAACCGTGATATCACTCTCTGTCGCTTTAACCTACCCGTGATCTCACTCTCTGTCCCTTTAACCTCCCCGTGATCTCACTCTCTGTCCCTTTAACCTCCCCGTGATCTCTTTCTCTATCCCATTAACCTCCCCATGATCTCACTAGCTGTCCCTTTAAACTCCAGATGATCTCAATTTCTGTCCCTTTAATCTACCCGTGTTCTCATTATCTGTACCTTTAACCTCCCCGTGATCTCACTCTTCGTCCCTTTAACCTCCCCGTGATCTCAATCTCTGTCCCTTTAACCTCCCCATGATCTCACTCTCTGTCCCTTTAACCTCCCCGTTATCTAACTCTCAGTCCCATTAACCTCCCCGTGATCTCAATCTCAGTCCCATTAAACTCCCCGTGATCTCACTGTCTGTCCCTTTAACCTCCCCGTGATCTCAATCTCTGTCGCTTTAACCTCCCCGTGATCTCACTCTCTGTCCATTTAACCTCCCCGTAATCTCTCTCTGTCCCTTTAACTTGCCAGTGATCTCACTCTCTGACCCTTTAACCTCCATGATTTAGCAATCTGTCCCTTTAACCTCCTCGTGATCTCAGTCTCTGTCCCTTTATCCAACCCGTGCTCTCTCTCTGTACCTTTATCCTCCCCGTGATCTCACTCTCTGACCCTTTAACCTCCATGATTTAGCAATCTGTCCCTTTAACCTCCCCGTGATCTCAATCTCTGTCCCTTTAAACTTCCCATGATCTCTCTCTCTGTCCCTTTATCCTCCCCGTGATCTCACGCTCTGTCCCTTTAACCTCCCCGTGTTCTCATTCACTGTCCCTTTAACCTCACCGTGATCTCAGTCTCTGGCCCTTAAATCACCCCGTCATCTCACTCTCTGTCCCTTTAACCTTCCCGTGATCTCACCCTCTGTCCCTTTAACCTCCCCGTGATCTCACTCTCTGTCCCTTTAACCTTCCCGTGATCTCACTCTCTGTCCCTTTAACCTTCCCGTGTTCTCACCCTCTGTCCCTTTAACCTCCCCGTGATCTCACTTTCTGTCCCTTTAACTTCACCGTGATATCACTCTCTGTCCCTTTAACCTCCCCGTGATCTCACTCTCTGTCCCTTTAACCTCCCCGTGATCTCAATCGTTGTCCCTTTAACCACCCCTGATCTCACTCTCTGCCCCCTTTACCACCCCGTGATCACTCTCTCTGTCCCATTAACCTCCCAGTCATCTCACTCTCTGTCCCTTTAAGCTCACCGTGATCTCACTCTCTGACCCTTTAACCTTTCCGTGATCTCACTCTCTGTCCCGTTAACCTCCCCGTGATCTCACTCTCTGTCCCTTTCACCTCCCCGTGATCTCACCCTCTGTCCCTTTAATCTCGCTGTGATCTCATTCTCTGTCCCTTTAACCTCCCCCTGATCTCACTCTCTTTCCCTTTAACCTTCCCGTGAACTCACTGCCTGTCCCTTTAACCTTCCTGTTATCTCACTCTCTGTCCCTTTAACCTTCCCGTGATCTCACTCTCTGCCCCATTAACCTCCCCGTGATCTCAATCTCTGGCTCTTTAATCTCCCCATGATCTCACTCTATAATGTAACCTCACCGTGATCTCACCCCCTTTCCGTTTAACCACCCCGTGATCTCACCCTCTGTCCCTTTAACCTCCCCGTTGTCTCACTTTCTGTCCCCTTCACCTCCCCGTGATCTCAACCTCTGTCCCTTTAACCTCCTAATTATCTCAGTATCTGTCCCTTTAACCTCCCCGTGATCTCACTCTCTGTCCAATTAACCTCCCGTTGATCTCACACTCTGTCCCTTTAACCTACCCGTGATCTCACTCTCTGTCCCATTAACCTCCCCGTGATCACACTCTCTGTATCTTTCACCTCCCCGTAATCTCACCCTCTGTCCCTTTAATATCCCCGTGATCTCATTCTCTGACCCTATAACCTCCCCGTGATCTCACTCACTGTCCCTTTATCCTCCACGTGATCTCTGTCTCTGTCCCTTTACCTTCCCGTGATCACACTCTCTGTCCCTTTAACCTCCCCGTGATCTCATTCTCTGTACCTTTAACCTCACCGTGATCTCGCTCTCTGTCTCTTTAACCTTCCCGTGTTCTCACCCCCTGTCCCTTTAACCACGTCATGAACTCAATCTCTGTCCCTTTCACCTCCCCGTGATTTCACGCTCTGTCCCGTAAATCTCCCCGTGATCACATTCTCTGTCCCTTTAACCTCCCCGTGATCTCAATCTCTGTCCCTTTAAACTTCCCATGATCTCTCTCTCTGTCCCTTTATCCTCCCCGTGATCTCACGCTCTGTCCCATTAACCTCCCCGTGATCTCATTCTCTGTATCTTTAACCATACCCTGATCTCGCTCTCTCTCCCTTTAGCCTCCCAGTGATCTCACTCTCTGTCCCTTTAACCTTCTCGTGATCTCACCCCCTGTCCCTTTAACCACCCCATGATCTCAATCTCTGTCCCTTTAAACTCCCAGTTATCTCACTCTCTGTCCCTTTAACCTCCCCGTGCTCTCAATCTCTGTCCGTTTAACCTCCCCGTGATCTCACTTTCTGTCCCTTTAGCCTTCCCGTGATCTCACTTTCTGTCCCTTTAACTTCCCCGTGATCTCACTCTCTGTCCCATTAGCATCCCCAGGATCTCACTCTCTGTCCCTTTAAATTCCCCATGATCTCACTCTCTGTCCCTTTAACTTCCCCGTGATTTCAGACTCTGTCCCTTTCACCTCCCCGTGATATCACTCTCTGTCCCTTTCACCTCCCTGTGGTCTCACTCTCTGTCCCTTTAATCTCCCCGTGATCACACTCTGTAGTTTATAATCCCAGTGATCTCAATCTCTGTCCCTTTAACCTTCCCTGATCTCACTGTCTGTTCCATTTGCCTCCTCGTGATCTCAATCTCTGTCCCTTTAATTTCCCCGTGACCTCACTCTCTGTCCCGTCAAACTCCCCCTGATCTCAGTCTCTATCCCATTAACGTCCCCGATCTCACTCTCCTTCCCTTTAACCTCACCGTGATCTCAATCTCTGGCCCTTTAATCTCCCCATGATCTCACTATATAATTTAACCTCCCCGTGGTCTCAGTGTCTGTCCCTTTTACCTCCCCGTGATCTCATTCACAGTCCCTTTAACATCACCGTGATCTCACCCTCTGTCCCTTTAACCTCCCCGTGGTCTCACTCTATGTCCCTTTAACCTCCTCGTGATCTCAATGTCAGTCCCTTTAACCGTCCCGTGACCTCATTCTCTGACCCTTTAAACTCCCCGTGATCTCACTCTCTGTCCCTTTAAAAACCCCTTGATCTCTCTCTCTGTCCCATTAACATCCCCGTGGACTCAATCTCTGTCCCTTTAACCTCTCCGTGATCTCACTCTCTGTCCCTTTAAAATCCCCGTGATCTCTCTCTCTGTCCCATTAACATCCCCGGGATCTCACTCTCTGTAAATTTAACCTCCCCGTGGTCTCATTCTCTGTCCCTTTAACCAACCCGTGATCTCACTCTCTGTCCCTTTAACCTGTCCATGATTTCATTCTCTGTCCCTTTAAACTGTCCGTGATCTTACTCTCTGTCCGTTTAAACTCCCCGTGATCTCAATCTCTGTCCCTTTAACCTCACCGTGGTCTCACTCTCTGTCCCTATAACCTCCCCGTGATCTCAATCTCTGTTCCTTTAATCTCCCCGTGATCTCACTCTCTTTCCCTTTAAATACCCCCCTGATCACACTCTCTGTCCCTTTAACAGTCCCCCTGATCTCACTCTCTGTCCCTTGAACTTTCCCCCGATCTCACTCTCTGTCCATTTAACGCCCCGTGATCTCACTCTCTGTCCCTTTAACCTCCCTGTGATCTCACTCTTTGTCACTTTAACCTCCCCCTGATCTCACTCTCTGCCCCTTTAACCTACCCGTGATCTCAATCACTATCCCTTTATCCTCCCCGTGATCTCACTCACTTTCTCTTTAACCTCACAATGCTCTAAATCTCTGTCCCTTTAACCTCCCCATGATCTCACTCTCTGTCCCTTTAACCTCCCCGTGATCTCACTCTCTGTCCCTTTAACCTCCCCCCGATCTCACTCTCTGTTCCTTTAATCCTCCCCGTGAACTCACTCTCTGTCCGTTTAACCTCCCCTTGATCTCACTCTCTGTCCCTTTAACCTCCTCGTGGTGTCACTCTCTGTCCCTTCAACCTCCCCGTGATCTCAATCACTATCCCTTTATCCTCCCCGTGATCTTACTCACTGTCCCTTTAACCTCACCATGCTCTAAATCTCTGTCCCTATAACTTCCCCGTGATATCAATCACTGTCCCTTTAACCTCCCCGTGATCTCACTCTCTGTCCCTTTAACCTCACAATGCTCTAAATCTCTGTCCCTTTAACCTCCCCATGATCTCATCACTGTCCCTTTAACCTCACTGTGCTCTAACTCTCTGTCCCTTTAACCCACACGTGATTTCATTCTCTGTCCCTTTAAACTCCCCGTGATCTCTCTCTCTGTCCCTATAACTTCCCCGTGATCTCACTCTCTGTCCCATTACCCTCGCCGTGATCTCACTCTCTGTCCCTTTAACCTCCCCGTGATCTCAATCTCTGTCCCTTTAACCTCCCTGTGAGCTTACTCTCTGTCCCTTTAAACTCCCCCTGATCTCACTCCCTGTCCCTTTAACTGTCTTTGAATTCCCTCTCTGTCCCTTTAACTGTCCCCCTTGATCTCACTCTCTGTCCCTTTAACGTACCCGTGATCTCACTCTCTGTCCCTTTAACATCCCCGTAATCTCACTCTCTGTCTGTTTAGACTCCCCGTGATCTCTCTCTGTCCCTTTAACCACCCCGTGATCTGACTCACTTTCCCTTTAACCACCCCGTGATCTCACACCCTGTCCCTATAACCTCCCCGTGATCTCATGCTCTGTCCCTTTAAATTTCTCGTGACCACACTCTCTGTCCCTTTCACCTCCCCGTGATCTCACTCTCTGTCCCTGTAACCTCCGCGTGATCTCACTCTCTATCCCTTTATCCTCCCTGTGATCTCACTCAATGTCCCTTTAACCTGCCCGTGATCTCACTCTCTGTCCCATTAAGCTCCCTGTGGTCTCACTCTCTTCCCTTTAACCTCCCCGTGATCTCACTCACTGTCCCTTTAACCGCCCTGTGATCTCTCTCTCATCCCATTAACCTCCCCGTGATCTCACTCACTGTCCATTTAATCTCCACGTGTTCTAACTCCCTGTCCCTTTAACCTCCACCTGATCTCACTCTCTGTCCCTTTAACAGTCCCTGATCTCAATCTCTGTCCCTATAACGGCCCCCTAATCTCACTCTGTGTACCTTTAACTGTCCCTGATCTCACTCTCTTTCCCTTTAAATACCCCCCTGATCACGCTCTCTGTCCCTTTAACAGTCCCCCTGATCTCACTCTCTGTTCCTTTACCCTCCCCGTGATATCACTCACTTTCTCTTTAACCTCCCCCTGATCTCACTCTCTATCCCTTTAACCTCCCCGTGATCCCACTCAATGTCACTATAAACTCCCAGTGATCTCACTCTCTGTCCCTTTAACCTCCCCGTTATCTCAATATCTGTCCCATTAACCTCCCCGTGATCTCACTCTCTGTCCTTTTAACCTCCCCGTGATCTCACTCTCTGTCCCTTTAACATCGCTGTGATCTCACTCTCTGTCCCTTTAACTGTCCCCCTGATCTCAATCTCTGTCCCTATAACGTCCCCGTGATCTCACTGTCTGTCCCTTAAAACTCCCCGTGATCTCACTCTCTAACCCTTTAACCTCCTCGTAATATCACCCTCTGTCCCTTTAACCTCACCGTGAACTCACTCTCTTTCCCTTTTACCTCCCCGTGATCTCACTCTCTGTCCCTTTAACCTCCCCGTGATCTCACTCTCTGTCCCATTAACGACCCTGTGAACTCACTCTCTGTCCCTTTAACCTCCCTGTGATCTCACTCGCTGTAGCTTTAACCACCCCGTGATCTCGCTCTCTGTCCCTTTAAATTCCCCCTGATCTCACTCTCTGTCCCTTTAACTGTACCCCTGATCTCACTATCTGTCCCTTTAACCTCCCCGTGATCTCACTCTCTTCACTTTAAGCTCCCTGTGATCTCACTCTCTGTCCCTTTAACCTTCCCGTGATCCAACTCACTGTCCCTTTAAACTCCCCGTGATCTCACTCTCTGTCCCATTATCCTCCCCGTGATCTCACTCTCTGTCCCTTTAACCTCCCTGTGATCTTACTCTCTGTCCCTTTAAACTCCCCCTGATCTCTCTCTCTGTCCCTTTAACGTCCCCGTGATCTCACTCTCTGTCTCTTTAACCTCCCCGTCACATCACTCTCTGTACCTTTAACCGCCCCGTAATGTCACTCTCTGTCCATTTAGACTCCCCGTGATCTCTCTCTGTCCCTTTAACCACCCCGTGATCTCACTCACTTTCCCTTTAACCACCCCGTGATCTCACACCCTGTCCCTATAATCTCCCCGTGATCTCACGCTCTGTCCCTTTAAATTTCTCGTGACCTCACTCTCTGTCCCTTTCACCTCCCCGTGATCTCACTCTCTGTCCCTTTAACCTCCGCGTGATCTCACTCCCTATCCCTTTATCCTCCCTGTGATCTCACTCAATGTCACTTTAACCTCTCCGTGTACTTACTCCCTGTCCCTTTAACCACCCCGTGACCTCACTCTCTGTCCCTTTAAGGTCCCTGTGGTCTCACTCTCTGTCCCTTTAACCTCCCCGTGATCTCACCTTCTTTCTTTTTAACTTCCCCGTGCTCTCATTCTCTGTCGCTTTAAGCTCACCGTGAACTCATTCTCTGTCCATTTAACCTCCCCCTGATCTCACTCTCTGTCCCTTTAACCTCCCCGTGATCTCACTCTCTGTACCTTTAACCTCCCCGTTATCTCACTCTCTTACCCTTTAACCTTCCCTGATCTCACTCTCTGTACCTTTAACTGTCCCCCGATCCCACTCTCTGTCCCGTTAATATCCCTGATCTCACTCTGTCCCTTTAGCTGTCCCTGATATCACACTTTGTCCCTTTAACTGTCCCCCTGATCTCCCTCTCAGTCCCTTCAACTGTCCCTGATCTGACTCTCTGTCCCTATAACTGTCCCTGATCTCAATCTCTGTCCCATTAACATTCCCGTGATCTCACCCTCTGTCCCATTAACATTCCCGTGATCTCACCCTCTGTCCATTTAACCTCCCCATGAGCACACTCTCTGTACCTTAAACATCCCCGTGATCTCAATCTCTTTCCCTTTAAAATCCTCATGATCTCACTCTCTGTCCCTTTAAACTCCGCATGATCTCAATCTCTGACCCTTTAATCTGCCGGTGATCTCTTTCGCTGTCCCATTAACATCCCCGTGATCTCACTCACTGTCCCTTTAACCTCCCCGTCTTCTCAGACTCTATACCTTAAACTTCCCCGTGATATCACTCTCTGTCTCATTAACCTCCCCGTGATCTCCCTCTCTGTCCCTTTAACATCCCCATGATCTCACTCTATGTCCCATTAACCTCCCCAGATCTCACTCTCTGTCCCTTCAACCTCCCCGTGATCTCACTTCCTGTCCCTTTAACCTCCCCATGATCTCACTCTCTGTCCCTATAACCTCCCCTTGATGTCAATCTCTGTCCCTTTTACCTCCCCGTCATCTCACTCGCTGCCCCTTTAACCTCCCCGTGAGCTCAATCTCATTCCCTTTAACCTACTTTTATTCTCACTCTCTGTCCCTTTAAACTCCGTATGATCTCAATCTCTGTCCCTTTAATCTGCACGTGATCTCATTGTCTGCCCCTTTAACCTCACCGTGATCTCACTCTGTCGCTTTAACCTCCCCGTGATCTCACTCTCTGTCCCATTTACCTCCCCGTCATCTCACTCTTTGTCCCTTTAACCTCCCCGTGATATCAATCCCTTTCCCTTTAAACTCTCCGTGATCTCACTCTCTGTACCTTTAAACTCCGCATGATCTCAATCTGTGTCCCTTTAATCTTCCCGTGATCTCATTCTCTGTCCCTTTAACATCCCCGTGATCTCACTCTGTCGCTTTAACCTCCCCGTTAACTCTCTCTGTGCCCTTAACCTCCCCTTAATCTCACTCCCTGTCCCTTTAACCTCCCCGTGTTCTCATTCTCTATACCTTCAACCTCCCCGTGATATCATTCTCCGTCTCTTTAACCTCCCCGTGATCTCACTCTCTGTCCCTTTAACATCCCCATGATCCCACTCTCTGTCCCATTAACCTCCCCAGATCTCACTCTCTGTCCCTTTAACCTTCCCGTTATCTCACTCTCTGTCTCTATAACCTCCCCTTGATCTAAATCTCTGTCCCTTTAACCTCCCCGTGATCACACTCTCTGTCCCATTAACCTACCCGTGATTTCACTCTCAGTCCCTTTAATCTCTCCGTGATCTCACTCTCTGTTCCTTTTACCTCCCCGTCATGTCACTCTCTGTCCCATTAACCTCCCCGTGATCTCAATCTCTTTCCCTTTAACCTACCCTTATTCTGACTCTCTGTCCCTTTAAACTCCGCATGATCTCAATCTCTGTCCCTTTAATCTGCCCGTGATCTCATTCTCTTCCCCTTTAACCTCCCCGTGATCTCACTCTGTCCCTTTATCCTCCCCGTAATCTCACTCTCTGTCCCTTTAACCTCCCCGTGATCTCACGCTATGTCCATTTAACCTCACCGTCATCTAACTCTCTTCCCTTTAACCTCCCCGTGATCTCACTCTCTGACCCTTTAACCTCCCCGTGATCTCAATCTCTGTCCCTTTAACGTACCAGTGATCTCACTCTGTCCCTTTAACCTCCCCGTGATCTCAATCTCTGTCCCTTTAACATCCCAGTTATGACACTCTGTCCATTTAATCTTCCCGTGATCTCATTCTCTGTCCATTTAACCTCCCTGTGATCTCATTCACTGTCACTTTCACCTCCCCGTGATCTCACTCTCTGTCCCATTAACCTCAGCGTGATCTCACTCTCTGTCTCTTTAACCTCCCCGTGATCTCAATCTCTGTCCCTTTAACGTACCAGTGATCTCACTCTGTCCCTTTAACCTCCCCGTGATCTCAATCTCTGTCCCTTTAACGTCCCAGTTATGACACTGTGTCCATTTAATCTTCCCGTGATCTCACTTTCTGTCCATTTAACCTCCCTGTGATCTCATTCACTGTCCCTTTCACCCCCCCGTGATCTCACTTTCTATCCCATTAACCTCAGCGTGATCTCACTCTCTGTCCCTTTAACCTCCCCATGATCTCACTCTCTGTCCATTTAACTAACCCGTGATCTCACTCTCTGTCCCTTTAATTTCCCTGATTTTGCACTCTGTCCCTTTAACCTCCCCCTGATCTCAGTCTCTGTCCCTTTAACCTCCCAGTGATCTCATTCTCTGTACCTATAACCTCCCTGATCTAGCACACTGTCCCATTAAACTCCACGTGACCTCACTCTCTGTCCCTTAAACCTCCCAGTCACCTCATTCTCTGTCCCTTTAACCTCCCCGTGATCTCACTCTCTGTCCCGTTAACCTTCCCGTGATCTCAGTCTCTGTTCCTTTAAACTTCCCCTGATATCACTCTCTGTCCGTTTAACCTCCCCGTGATCTCACACTCTGTCTCTTTAACCTCCCCGTGATCTCACTCTCTGTCCCATTAACCTCCCCGTGATCTCACTCTCTGTCCCTTCAACCTGACCGTGATCTCATTCTCTGTCCCTTTAAGCTCCCCTGAACTCACTCTCTCTCCCATTAACCTCCCCGTGATCTCACTCTCTGTCCCTTTAACCTCGACGTGATCGCACTCAATGTCCCTTTAACCTCCCCGTGATATCACTCTCTGTCCAATTAACCTCCCCATGATCTCACTATGTCCCATTAATCTTCCCGTGATCTCAATCTCTGTCCCTTGAACCTGCCCGTGATCTCTTTCTCTGTCCCTTTAACCTCCCCGTGATATCACTCTCTGTCCCTTTAAACTTCCGCTGATCTCACTCTCTGTCCCATTAACCTCCCCGTGATCTCACTCTCTGTCCCATTAATTTCCCGTGATCGCACTCTCTATCCCTTAATCCTCCCCGTGATCTCACTCTCTATCCCTTTAACATCCCCGTGATCTCACTCTCTGTCCCTTTAACCGCCCCGTTATCTCAATCTCTGTCCCTTTAAACTCCCCGTGATCTCACTCTCTGTCCATTTAACCTCCCCGCCATATAACTCTCTGTCCTTTTTACCTCCCCGATATCTCATTCTCAGTCCCATTAACCTCCCCGTGATTTCACTCTCTGTCCCTTTAACTTCCCCGTGAACTCATTCTCAGTCCCTTTAACCTCCCCGTGATCTCCCACTCTGTCCCTTTAACCTCCCTCTGATCTCAGTCTCTGTCACTTAAAACAGCCCGTGATCTCAGTCACTGTCCTGTTAACCTCCCCCTGATCTCACTCTCTGTCCCATTAACCTCCCCGCGATCTCACTCTCTGTCCCTTTAACTTCCCCGTGCTCTCATTCTATATCTCTTTAAACTCCCCGTGATCTCACTCTCTGTCCCTTTAACCTCCCCGTAATCTCACTCTCTGTCCCTTTAACCTCCCAGTGATCTCACTCTCTGTATCTTTAACCTCCCCGTGATCTCTCTCTCTTTCCCTTTAACCTTCCCTGATCTCACTATCTGCCCATTTAACTGTCCCCCGATCCCACTCCCTGTCCCGTTAATAGTCCCTGATCTCTCTCTGTCCCTTTAGCTGTCCGTGGTCTCACTCTTTGTCCCTTTAACTGTCCCCCTGATCTCCGAATCAGTCCATTTAACTGTCCCTGATCAGACCATCTGTCTCTATAACTCTCCCTGATCTCAATCTCTGTCCCATTAACATTCCCGTGATCTCACCCTCTGTTCCTTTAACCTCCCTCTGATCTCACTCTCTGTCCCTTTAACCTCTCAGTGATCTTACTCTCTGTCCCGTTTACTTCCCCGTGAACTCATTCTCTGTCCATTTAACCTCCCCGTGATCTCACTCTCTGTCCCTTTAAACTCCCCGTGATCTCACTCACTGACCCTTTAACCTCCCCTTGATCTCACTCTCGCTCCCTTTAACCTCCCCGTGATCTCACTCGCTGACCCTTTAACCTCCCCTTGATCTCACTCTCGCTCCCTTTAACCTCCCCGTAATCTGAAACTCTGTCCCTTTAAACTTCCCGTGATCTCATTCTCTGTCCATTTAACCTCCCCGTGATCACACTCTCTGTACCTTTAACCTCCCTGTGATCGCACTCAATGTCCCTTTAACCTCCCCGTGATCTCACTCTTTGTCCCATTAACCTCCCCGTGATCGCACTCTGTCCCTTTACCCTCCCCATGATCTAACTCTCTGTCCCTTTATCCTCCCCGTGATATCACTCTCTGTCCCTTTAAACTTCCCGTGATCTCACTAGCTGTCACATTAACTTTACCGTGATCTCACACTCTATCCCTTAAACCTCCCCGTTATCTCAATCTCTGTCCCTTTAAACTCCCCGTGATCTCACTCTCTGTACATTTAACCTCCCCGTCATCTAACTCTCTGTCACTTTAACCTCCCTGTGATCTCACTCTCTGTCCCTTTTTCCTCACCGTGATGTCACTCTCTGTCCCTATAATCTCCCCGTGATCTCACTCTCTGTCCCTTTAACCTACCCGTGATCACACTCTTTGTCCCATTAACCGACCCGAGAAGTCACTCTCAGTCCCTTTAACCTCTCCGTGATCTCACTCTCTGTCCCTTTAACCTCCCCGTGATCTCACCCTCTGTCCCTTTTACCTCCCCGTCATCTCACACTCTGTCCCTTTAAGCTCCCCGTGATCTCAATCTCTTTCTCTTTAACCTCCCCGTGATCTCACTCTCTGTCCCATTAAACTCCGCATGATCTCAATCTCTGTCCCTTTAATCTGCCCGTGATCTCATTCTCTGTCCCTTTAACCTCCCCGTGATCTCACTCTGTCGCTTTAACCTCCCCGTTAACTCTCTCTGTCCCTTTAACCTCCCCGTAATCTCACCCCCTGTCCCTTTAACCTCCCCGTGATCTCACTCTCTGTCCCTTCAACCAACCCGTGATCTCATTCTCTGTCCCTTTAACCTACCCGCGATCACACTCTTTATCCCATTAACCGACCCGAGAAGTCACTCTCAGTCCCTTTAACCTCTCCGTGATCTCACTCTCTGTCCCTTTAACCTCCCCGTGATCTCACTCTCTGTCCCTTTTACCTCCCCGTCATCTCACACTCTGTCCCTTTAACCTCCCCGTGATCTCAATCTCTTTCTCTTTAACCTCCCCGTGATCTCACTCTCTGTCCCATTAAACTCCGCATGATCTCAATCTCTGTCCCTTTAATCTGCCCGTGATCTCATTCTCTGTCACTTTAACCTCCCCGTGATCTCACTCTGTCGCTTTAACCTCCCCGTTAACTCTCTCTGTCCCTTTAACCTCCCCGTAATCTCACCCCCTGTCCCTTTAACCTCCCCGTGATCTCACTCTCTGTCCCTTCAACCAACCCGTGATCTCACTCTCTGTCCCTTTAACCTCCCCGTGATCTCACTCTCTGTCCCTATAACCTCCCCGTGATCTCAGTCTCTGTCCCTTTAACCTCCCCGTGATCACACTCTTTGTCCCATTAACCTACCCGTGATCTCACTCTCTATCCCTTGAACCTCCCCTTCATCTCACTCTCTGTCCCTTTAAACTCCGCATGATCTCAATCTCTGTCCCTTTAATCTGCCCGTGACCTCATTCTCTGCCCCTTTAACCTCCCCATGGTCTCACTCTGTCGCTTTAACCCCCCCGATTACTCTCTCTGTCCCTTTATCCTCCCCATAATCTCACACTCTGTCCCTTTTACCTCCCCGTGATCTCAGTCTCTATATTTTAAACCTCCCCGTGATATCACTCTCTGTCTCTTTAACATCCCCGTGATCTCACTCTCTGTCCCAGTAACCTCCCCAGATCTCACTCTCTGTCCCATTAACCTCCCCGTGATCTCACTATATCCCATTAATCTTACAGTGATCTCAATCTCTGTCCCTTGAACCTGCCCGTGATCTCATTCTCTGTCCCTTTATCCTCCCCGTGATATCACTCTCTGTCCCTTAGCCTTCCCGTGATCTCACTCTCTATCCCTTAAACCTCCCCGTGATCTCACTCTCTATCCCTTAAACCTCCCCGTGATCTCACTCTCTGTCCCTTTCACATCCCCGTGATCTCACTCTCTATCCCTTTAACCTCCCCGTTATCTCAATCTCTGTCCCTTTAACCTCCCCGTGATCTCAATCTCTTTCCCTTTAACCTCCCCGTTATCTCAAACTCTGTCCCATTAAAAACCTAGTGATCTCACTATCTGTCCCTTTAACCTCCCTGTGATGTCACTCTGTCGCTTTAACCTCCCAGTAATCTCTCACTGTCCCTTTAACAACCACGTGATCTCACTCTCTGTACCGTTAACCTCACAGTGATATCACTCTCTGTCCCTTTAACCTCCCCGTGATCTCACTCTCTGTCCCTTTAACGTCCCCGTGATCACACTCTGTCGCTTTAACCTCCCCGTTAACTCTCTCTGTCCCTTTAACCTCCCAGTAATCTCACTCACTTTCCCTTTAACCTCCCCGTGATCTCAGTCTCTATACCTTAAACCTCCCCGTGATAACACTCTCTGTCTCTTTAACCTCCCCGTGATCTCCCTCTCTGTCCCTTTAACATCCCCATGATCTCACTCTCTGTCACATTAACATCCCCAGATCTCACTCTCTGTCCCTTTAACCTCCACGGGATCTCACTCTCTGTCCCTTTAATCTCCCTGTGATCTCAATCTCTGTCCCTTTAACCCCCCCCTGATCTCACCCTATGTCCATTTAACCTCACCGCCATCTAACTCTCTGTCCCTTTAACCTACCCGTGATCTCACTCTCTGACCCTTTAACCTCCCCGTGATCTCAATCTCTGTCCCTTGAACGTGCCAGTGATCTCACTCTGTCCCTTTAACCTCCCCGTGATCACAATCTCTGTCCCTTTAAAGTCCCAGTTATGTTACTCTGTCCATTTAATCTTCCCGTGATCTCAATCTCTGTCCATTTAACCTCCCTGTGATCTCATTCACTGTCCCTTTAACTTACCAGTGATCTCACTCTGTCCCTTTAACCTCCCCATGATCTCACTCTCTGTCCATTTAACTAACCCGTGATATCAATCTCTGTCCCTTTAACTTACCAGTGATCTCACTCTGTCCCTTTAACCTCCCCGTGATCTCACTCTCTGTCCATTTAACTAACCCGTGATCTCACTCTCTGTCCCTTTAATTTCCCTGATTTAGCACTCTGTCCCTTTAACCTCCCGGTGATTTCATTCTCTGTCCCTTTAACCTCCCAGTGATCTCACTCTCTGTTCGCTTAACCTTCCCGTGATCTCAGTCTCTGTCCCTTTAAACTTCCCCGTGATCTCACTCTCTGTCCCTTTAACCTCCCCGTGATCTCACTCTCTGTCCCTTTAACCTCCCCGTGATCTCACTCTCTGTCCCTTTTACCTCCCCATGATCTCACTCGCTGTCCCTTTATCCTCCCTCTGATCTCACTCTTTGTCACGTAAAACACCCCGTGATCTCGCTCTCTGTCCCTTTAAACTGTCCGTGATCTCTATCTCTGTCGCTTTACCTTCCCCGTGCTCTCATTCTCTGTCCCTTTAAGCTCCCTGTGAACTCTTTCTTTGTCCATTTAACCTCAGCGTGATCTCACTCTCTGTCCCTTTAACCTCCCCGTGATCTCACTCTCTGTCCCTTTAACCTCCCCGTGATCTCACTCTCTTTCCCTATAACCTCCCTGTGATCTCACTCTCTGTCCATTTAACCTCCCCGTGATCTCACTCTCTGTTACTTTAACCACCCCGTGATCTCACTCTCTGTACCTTTAACCTTCCCGTGATCTCATTCTGTCCCTTTAACCTTCCCTGATCTCACTCTCTGTCCCTTTAACTGACCCCGATCCCACTCTCTGTCCCGTTAATATCCCTGATCTCTCTCTGTCCCTTTAGCTGTCCCTGATATCACACTTTGTCCCTTTAACTGTCCCCCTGATCTCCCTCTCAGTCCCTTTAACTGTCCCTGATCTGACTCTCTGTCCCGATAACTGTCCCTGATCTCAATCTCTGTCCCATTAACATTCCCGTGATATGACTCTCTGTCTCTTTAACGTCCCCGTGATCTCACTCTCTGTTCCTTTAACCTCCCCGTGATCTCACTGCCTGACCCTTTAACCTCCAGTGATCTCAATCTCTGTCCCTTTAACTTACCAGTGATCTCACTCTGTCCCTTTAACCTCCCCGTGATCTCACTCTCTGTCCCTTAAAAAACCCCGTGATCTCACTCTCTGTCCATTTAACCTCCCCGTGATCTCACTCTCTGGACCTTTAACCTCCCCGTGATCTCACTCTCTGTCCCTTTAACCTCCCCGTGAACTCACTCTCTGTCCCTTTAAGCTCACCGTGATCTCACTCTCTGTTTCTTTAAACTCCCCGTTATCTCACTCTCTGTCCCTTGAAACTCCCCGTGATCTCACTCTATGTCCAATTAACCTGCCCGTCATCCAACTCTCTGTCCCTTTAACCTGACCGTGATCTCACTCTCTGTCCCTTTAATTTCCCAGTGCTCTCATTCTCTGTCCCTTTAAGCTCCCCGTGAACTCATTCTCTGTACATTTAACCTACCCGTGACCTCACTCTGTGTCCCTTTAACCTCCCCGTGATCTCACTCTCTGTCCCTTTAACCTCCCCGTGATCTCACACTCTGCCCCTTTAATCTGCCTGATTTAGCACTCTGTCCCTTTAACCTCACCGTGATCTCAGTCTGTGTCCCTTTAACCTCCCCGTGATCTCATTCTCTCTCCCTTTAACCTCCCTGATCTCACTCTCTGTCCCGTTAACCTTCCCGTGATCTCAGTCTCTGTCCCTTTAAACTTCCCCTGATCTCACTCTCTGTCCCTTTAACCTCCCCGTGATCTCACATTCTGCCCATTTAACCTCCCCGTGATCTCACTCTCTGTCCCTTTAACTTCCCCTGATCTCACTCTCTGTCCCATTAATCTCCCCGTGATCTCACTATGTCCCATTAATCTTACAGTGATCTCAATCTCTGTCCCTTGAACCTGCCCGTGATCTCATTCTCTGTCCCTTTATCCTCCCTGTGATATCACTCTCTGTCCCTTAACCTTCCCGTGATCTCACTCTCTATCCCTTAAACCTCCCCGTGATCTCACTCTCTGTCCCTTTAACCTCCCCGTGATCTCAATCTCTTTCCCTTTAACCTCTGCGTTATCTCAAACTCTGTCCCTTTAAAAACCTAGTGATCTCACTATCTGTCCCTTTAACCTCCCTGTGATCTCACTCTGTCGCTTTAACCTCCCCGTTAACTCTCTCTGTCCCTTTAACCTCCCAGTAATCTCACTCCCTTTCCCTTTAACCTCCCCGTGATCTCAGTCTCTATACCTTAAACCTCCCCGTGATAACACTCTCTGTCTCTTTAACCTCCCCGTGATCTCCCTCTCTGTCCCTTTAACATCCCCATGATCTCACTCTCTGTCCCATTAACCTCTCCAGATCTCACTCTCTGTCCCTTTAACCTCCACGTGATCTCACTCTCTGTCCCTTTAATCTCCCTGTGAACTCAATCTCTGTCCCTTTAACCTCCCCGTGATCTCACCCTATGTCCATTTAACCTCACCGTCATCTAACTCTCTGTCCCTTTAACGTACCAGTGATCTCACTGTGTCCCTTTAACCTCCCCGTGATCACAATCTCTGTCCCTTTAAAGTCCCAGTTATGTTACTCTGTCCATTTAATCTTCCCGTGATCTCAATCTCTGTCCATTTAACCTCCCTGTGATCTCATTCACTGTCCCTTTAACTTACTAGTGATCTCACTCTGTCCCTTTAACCTCCCCGTGATCTCACTCTCTGTCCCTTTAACCTCCCCGTGATCTCAGTCTCTGTCCCTTTAACCTCCCCGTGATCTCATTCTCTCTCCCTTTAACTTCCCTGATCTAGCTCTCTGTCCCATTAACCGCCCCGTGATCTCACTCTCTGTCCCTTAAAATACCCCGTGATCTCACTCTCTGTCCTGTTAATCTCCCCCTGATCTCACTCTCTGTCCCTTTAACCTCCCCGTGATCTCACTCTCTGTCTCTTTAAACTCACCGTGATCTCACTCTCTCTCCCTTTAACCTCCCTTTGATCTCACACTCTGTCCCTTTAAACTCCACGTGATCTCACTCTCTGTCCATTTAACCTCCCCGTGATCTCACTCTCTGGACCTTTAACCTCCCCATGATCTCACTCTCTTTCCCTTTAACCTCCCCGTGATCTCACTCTGTCCCTTTAATCTTCCCTTGATCTCAATCTCTGTCCCTTGAACCTGCCCGTGATCTCACTCTCTGTCCCTTTAACCACCCCGTGATCTCACTCTCTGACCATTTAACCTCACCGTTATCTCAAACTCTGTCCCTTTAAACTTCCCGTGATCTCACTCTCTGTTCATCTAACCTCCCCGTGATCACACTCTCTGTCCCTTTAACCTTCCCGTGCTCTCACTCTCTGTCCCATTACCATCCCCATGATCTAACTGTCTGTCCCTTTAACCTCCCCGTGATCTCACTCTCTGTCCCTTTAACCTCCCCGTGAACTCACTCTCTGTCCCTTTAAGCTCACCGTGATCTCACTCTCTGTTTCTTTAAACTCCCCGTTATCTCACTCTCTGTCCCTTGAAACTCCCCGTGATCTCACTCTATGTCCAATTAACCTGCCCGTCATCCAACTCTCTGTCCCTTTAACCTCCCCGTGATCACACTCTCTGACCCTTTAACCTCCCCGTGATCGCACTGTCTGTCCCTTTAACCTCCCTGTGACATCACTCTCTGTCCGTTTAACCTCCCCGTGATCTCACTCTGTCCCTTTAATCTTCTTGTGATCTCATTCTCTATCCCTTTAACCTCCCAGTAATCTCACTCTCTGTCCCATTAACCTCCCTGTGATCTCACTCTCTGTCCCATTAACCTCCCCGTGATCTCACTCTCTGTCCCTTTAACCTGACCGTGATCTCACTCTCTGTCCCTTTAATTTCCCAGTGCTCTCATTCTCTGTCCCTTTAAGCTCCCCGTGAACTCATTCTCTGTACATTTAACCTACCCGTGACCTCACTCTGTGTGCCTTTAACCTCCCCGTGATCTCACTCTCTGTCCCTTTAACCTCCCCGTGATCTCACACTCTGCCCCTTTAATCTGCCTGATTTAGCACTCTGTCCCTTTAACCTCACCGTGATCTCAGTCTGTGTCCCTTTAACCTCCCCGTGATCTCATTCTCTCTCCCTTTAACCTCCCTGATCTCACTCTCTGTCCCGTTAACCTTCCCGTGATCTCAGTCTCTGTCCCTTTAAACTTCCCCTGATCTCACTCTCTGTCCCTTTAACCTCCCCGTGATCTCACATTCTGCCCATTTAACCTCCCCGTGATCTCACTCTCTGTCCCTTTAACTTCCCCTGATCTCACTCTCTGTCCCATTAATCTCCCCGTGATCTCACTATGTCCCATTAATCTTACAGTGATCTCAATCTCTGTCCCTTGAACCTGCCCGTGATCTCATTCTCTGTCCCTTTATCCTCCCTGTGATATCACTCTCTGTCCCTTAACCTTCCCGTGATCTCACTCTCTATCCCTTAAACCTCCCCGTGATCTCACTCTCTGTCCCTTTAACCTCCCCGTGATCTCAATCTCTTTCCCTTTAACCTCTGCGTTATCTCAAACTCTGTCCCTTTAAAAACCTAGTGATCTCACTATCTGTCCCTTTAACCTCCCTGTGATCTCACTCTGTCGCTTTAACCTCCCCGTTAACTCTCTCTGTCCCTTTAACCTCCCAGTAATCTCACTCCCTTTCCCTTTAACCTCCCCGTGATCTCAGTCTCTATACCTTAAACCTCCCCGTGATAACACTCTCTGTCTCTTTAACCTCCCCGTGATCTCCCTCTCTGTCCCTTTAACATCCCCATGATCTCACTCTCTGTCCCATTAACCTCTCCAGATCTCACTCTCTGTCCCTTTAACCTCCACGTGATCTCACTCTCTGTCCCTTTAATCTCCCTGTGAACTCAATCTCTGTCCCTTTAACCTCCCCGTGATCTCACCCTATGTCCATTTAACCTCACCGTCATCTAACTCTCTGTCCCTTTAACCTCCCCGTGATCTCACTCTCTGACCCTTTAACCTCCCCGTGATCTCAATCTCTGTCCCTTTAACGTACCAGTGATCTCACTGTGTCCCTTTAACCTCCCCGTGATCACAATCTCTGTCCCTTTAAAGTCCCAGTTATGTTACTCTGTCCATTTAATCTTCCCGTGATCTCAATCTCTGTCCATTTAACCTCCCTGTGATCTCATTCACAGTCCCTTTAACTTACCAGTGATCTCACTCTGTCCCTTTAACCTCCCCGTGATCTCACTCTCTGTCCATTTAACCTCCCCGTGATCTCAATCTCTGTCCCTTTAACTTACCAGTGATCTCACTCTGTCCCTTTAACCTCCCCGTGATCTCACTCTCTGTCCATTTAACTAACCCGTGATCTCACTCTCTGTCCCTTTAATTTCCCTGATTTAGCACTCTGTCCGTTTAACCTTATGGTGATTTCATTCTCTGTCCCTTTAACCTCCCCGTGATCTCTCTCTCTGTCCCCTTAACCTTCCCGTGATCTCAGTCTCTGTCCCTTTAAACTTCCCCTGATCTCACTCTCTGTCCCTTTAACCTCCCCGTGATCTCACTCTCTGTCCCTTTAACCTCCCCGTGATCTCACTCTCTGTCCCTTTTACTTCCCCGTGATATCATTGTCTGTCCCTTTAACCTCCCCGTGATCTCATACTCTGTACCTTTAACCTCCCCGTGATCTCACTCTCTGTCCCTTGAATCTGCCCGTGTTCGCATTCTCTCTCCATTTAGCCGCCCTGTGATCTCATTCTCTGACCATTTAACCTCACCGTTATCTCAAACTCTGTCCCTTTAAACTTCCCGTGATCTCACGCTCTGTCCCTTTAACCTCCCCGTGATCACACTCTCTCTCCCTTTACCCTCCCCATGATCTAACTCTCTGTCCCTTTAACCTCCCCGTGATCTCCCTCTCTGTCCCTTTAAACTCCCTGTGATCTCACTCTCCGTCCGTTTAACCTCCCCGTGATCTCACTCTGTCCCTTTAATCTTCCCGTGATCTCATTCTCTGTCACTTTCACCTCCCCGTGATCTCACTCTCTGTACCATTAACCTGACCGTAATCTCACTCTCTGTCCCTTTAATTACCCCGTACTCTCATTCTCTGTCCCTTTAAGCTCCCCGTGAAATCCTTCTCTGTCCGTTTAACCTCCCCGTGACCTCACTCTGTGTCCCTTTAACCTCCCCGTGATCTCACTCTCTCTCCCTTTAACCTCCCCGTGATCTCACTCTCTGTACCTATAACCTCCCCATAATCTCACCCTCTGTTCTTTTAACCTCCCCGTGATCTCACTCTCTGTACATTTATCCTCCCCGTGATCTCACTCTCTGTCCCTTTAACCTCCCCGTGATCTCACTCTCTGTCCCTTTAACCTCCCCGTGATCTCACTCTCTGTCCCTTTAACCTCCCCGTTATCTCAAACTCTGTCCCATTAAAAACCTAGTGATCTCACTATCTGTCCCTTTAACCTCCCTGTGATCTCACTTTGTCGCTTTAACCTCCCAGTAATCTCTCACTGTCCCTTTAACAACCACGTGATCTCACTCTCTGTACCGTTAACCTCACAGTGATATCACTCTCTGTCCCTTTAACCTCCCCGTGATCTCACTCTCTGTCCCTTTAACGTCCCCGTGATCACACTCTGTCGCTTTAACCTCCCCGTTAACTCTCTCTGTCCCTTTAACCTCCCAGTAATCTCACTCACTTTCCCTTTAACCTCCCCGTGATCTCAGTCTCTATACCTTAAACCTCCCCGTGATAACACTCTCTGTCTCTTTAACCTCCCCGTGATCTCCCTCTCTGTCCCTTTAACATCCCCATGATCTCACTCTCTGTCACATTAACATCCCCAGATCTCACTCTCTGTCCCTTTAACCTCCATGGGATCTCACTCTCTGTCCCTTTAGCCTCCCTGTGATCTCAATCTCTGTCCCTTTAACCTCCCCGTGATCTCACCCTATGTCCATTTAACCTCACCGCCATCTAACTCTCTGTCCCTTTAACCTACCCGTGATCTCACTCTCTGACCCTTTAACCTCCCCGTGATCTCAATCTCTGTCCCTTTAACGTGCCAGTGATCTCACTCTGTCCCTTTAACCTCCCCGTGATCACAATCTCTGTCCCTTTAAAGTCCCAGTTATGTTACTCTGTCCATTTAATCTTCCCGTGATCTCAATCTCTGTCCATTTAACCTCCCTGTGATCTCATTCACTGTCCCTTTAACTTACCAGTGATCTCACTCTGTCCCTTTAACCTCCCCATGATCTCACTCTCTGTCCATTTAACTAACCCGTGATATCAATCTCTGTCCCTTTAACTTACCAGTGATCTCACTCTGTCCCTTTAACCTCCCCGTGATCTCACTCTCTGTCCATTTAACTAACCCGTGATCTCACTCTCTGTCCCTTTAATTTCCCTGATTTAGCACTCTGTCCCTTTAACCTCCCGGTGATTTCACTCTCTGTACCTTTAACCTCCCCGTGATCTCACTCTCTGTCCGCTTAACCTCCCCGTGATCTCACTCTGTCCCTTTAATCTTCCCTTGATCTCAATCTCTGTCCCTTGAACCTGCCCGTGATCTCACTCTCTGTCCCTTTAACCACCCCGTGATCTCACTCTCTGACCATTTAACCTCACCGTTAT
Source organism: Cetorhinus maximus (assembly GCF_964194155.1). Taxonomy (NCBI): domain Eukaryota; kingdom Metazoa; phylum Chordata; class Chondrichthyes; order Lamniformes; family Cetorhinidae; genus Cetorhinus; species Cetorhinus maximus. The sequence goes on along the minus strand of NW_027599093.1, from coordinate 3,346 downwards.
CTCAAACTCTGTCCCTTTAAACTTCCCGTGATCTCACTCTCTGTCCATCTAACCTCCCCGTGATCACACTCTCTGTCCCTTTAACCTCCCCGTGCTCTCACTCTCTGTCCCATTACCATCCCCATGATCTAACTGTCTGTCCCTTTAACCTCCCCGTGATCTCACTCTCTGTCCCTTTAACCTCCCCGTGAACTCACTCTCTGTCCCTTTAAGCTCACCGTGATCTCACTCTATGTTTCTTTAAACTCCCCGTTATCTCACTCTCTGTCCCTTGAAACTCCCGTGATCTCACTCTATGTCCAATTAACCTGCCCGTCATCCAACTCTCTGTCCCTTTAACCTGACCGTGATCTCACTCTCTGTCCCTTTAATTTCCCAGTGCTCTCATTCTCTGTCCCTTTTAAGCTCCCCGTGAACTCATTCTCTGTACATTTAACCTACCCGTGACCTCACTCTGTGTCCCTTTAACCTCCCCGTGATCTCACTCTCTGTCCCTTTAACCTCCCCGTGATCTCACACTCTGCCCCTTTAATCTGCCTGATTTAGCACTCTGTCCCTTTAACCTCACCGTGATCTCAGTCTGTGTCCCTTTAACCTCCCCGTGATCTCATTCTCTCTCCCTTTAACCTCCCTGATCTCACTCTCTGTCCCGTTAACCTTCCCGTGATCTCAGTCTCTGTCCCTTTAAACTTCCCCTGATCTCACTCTCTGTCCCTTTAACCTCCCCGTGATCTCACATTCTGCCCATTTAACCTCCCCGTGATCTCACTCTCTGTCCCTTTAACTTCCCCTGATCTCACTCTCTGTCCCATTAATCTCCCCGTGATCTCACTATGTCCCATTAATCTTACAGTGATCTCAATCTCTGTCCCTTGAACCTGCCCGTGATCTCATTCTCTGTCCCTTTATCCTCCCTGTGATATCACTCTCTGTCCCTTAACCTTCCCGTGATCTCACTCTCTATCCCTTAAACCTCCCCGTGATCTCACTCTCTGTCCCTTTAACCTCCCCGTGATCTCAATCTCTTTCCCTTTAACCTCTGCGTTATCTCAAACTCTGTCCCTTTAAAAACCTAGTGATCTCACTATCTGTCCCTTTAACCTCCCTGTGATCTCACTCTGTCGCTTTAACCTCCCCGTTAACTCTCTCTGTCCCTTTAACCTCCCAGTAATCTCACTCCCTTTCCCTTTAACCTCCCCGTGATCTCAGTCTCTATACCTTAAACCTCCCCGTGATAACACTCTCTGTCTCTTTAACCTCCCCGTGATCTCCCTCTCTGTCCCTTTAACATCCCCATGATCTCACTCTCTGTCCCATTAACCTCTCCAGATCTCACTCTCTGTCCCTTTAACCTCCACGTGATCTCACTCTCTGTCCCTTTAATCTCCCTGTGAACTCAATCTCTGTCCCTTTAACCTCCCCGTGATCTCACCCTATGTCCATTTAACCTCACCGTCATCTAACTCTCTGTCCCTTTAACGTACCAGTGATCTCACTGTGTCCCTTTAACCTCCCCGTGATCACAATCTCTGTCCCTTTAAAGTCCCAGTTATGTTACTCTGTCCATTTAATCTTCCCGTGATCTCAATCTCTGTCCATTTAACCTCCCTGTGATCTCATTCACTGTCCCTTTAACTTACTAGTGATCTCACTCTGTCCCTTTAACCTCCCCGTGATCTCACTCTCTGTCCATTTAACCTCCCCGTGATCTCAATCTCTGTCCCTTTAACTTACCAGTGATCTCACTCTGTCCCTTTAACCTCCCCGTGATCTCACTCTCTGTCCATTTAACTAACCCGTGATCTTACTCTCTGTCCCTTTAATTTCCCTGATTTAGCACTCTGTCCGTTTAACCTTACGGTGATTTCATTCTCTGTCCCTTTAACCTCCCCGTGATCTCACTCTCTGTCCCTTTAACCTCCCCGTGATCTCACTCTCTGTCCCTTTTACTTCCCCGTGATATCATTGTCTGTCCCTTTAACCTCCCCGTGATCTCATACTCTGTACCTTTAACCTCCCCGTGATCTCACTCTCTGTCCCTTGAATCTGCCCGTGTTCGCATTCTCTCTCCATTTAGCTGCCCTGTGATCTCATTCTCTGACCATTTAACCTCACCGTTATCTCAAACTCTGTCCCTTTAAACTTCCCGTGATCTCACGCTCTCTCCCTTTACCCTCCCCGTGATCTCCCTCTCTGTCCCTTTAAACTCCCTGTGATCTCACTCTCCGTCCGTTTAACCTCCCCGTGATCTCACTCTGTCCCTTTAATCTTCCCGTGATCTCATTCTCTGTCACTTTCACCTCCCCGTGATCTCACTCTCTGTACCATTAACCTGACCGTAATCTCACTCTCTGTCCCTTTAATTACCCCGTACTCTCATTCTCTGTCCCTTTAAGCTCCCCGTGAAATCCTTCTCTGTCCGTTTAACCTCCCCGTGATCTCACTCTCTCTCCCTTTAACCTCCCCGTGATCTCACTCTCTGTACCTATAACCTCCCCATAATCTCACCCTCTGTTCTTTTAACCTCCCCGTGATCTCACTCTCTGTACATTTATCCTCCCCGTGATCTCACTCTTTGTCCCTTTAACCTCCCCGTGATCTCACTCTCTGTCCCTTTAACCTCCCCGTGATCTCACTCTCTGTCCCTTTAACCTCCAGGTAATCTCACTCTCTGTCCCTTTAATGTGCACTTGATCTTGCACTCTGTCCCTTTAACCTCCTCGTGATCTCACTATCTCCTCTTTAACCTCCCCGTGATCTCTCTCTGTCGCTTAAACCTCCCCATGTTCTCACTCTCTGTCCCTTTGACCTCCCCGTGATCTCACTCTCTGTCCCTTTGACCTCCCCGTGATCTCACTCTCTGTCTCTTTTACCTCCCCATGATCTCAATCTCTGTCCTTTTAATCTCCCCGTGATCACATTCTCTTTCCCTTTAACCTCCCCGTGATCTCACTCTCTGTCCCTTTAACCTCATCGTGATCTCACTCTCTGTCTCTGTAAACTCCTCGTGATCTCACTATCTGTCCCTTTAACTCCCCGATGATCTCACTCTGTCGCTTGAACCTCCCGTTAACTCTCTCTGTCCCTTTAACCTCCGCGTGATCTCATTCTCTGTCCCTTTAACCTCCCCGTGATCTCACTCTCTGTCCCTTTAAACTCCCTGTGATCTCACTCTCTGTCCCTTTAACCTCCCCGTGATCTCACTCTCTGCCCCTTTAAACTCCCTGTGATCTCACTCTCTGTCCCTTTAACCTCCCCGTGATCTCACTCTCTGTCCCTTTAAACTCCCTGTGATCTCACTCTCTGTCCCTTTAACCTCCCCGTGATCTCACTCTCTGTCCATTTA
>NW_027599092.1:0-31604 GCF_964194155.1 Cetorhinus maximus | reverse complement strand
CCCCCACCGGGAGGGATCCGATTCGCCCATCGAGTTTGATTCAACCGATGCGAGAGCAGTGTGGAAACCACGAAAGGCTGCAGCTGTCGGGGAAGTGTGAGCGCTGAGGGCTGGAAGCACTCAGTGGGAGAGGGCTGGACAGGGACAGAGAGGGAAGGACTCATATTTCAAGTCGACGTCTCTTCCCCAGGAGCAGGGGATGTGACGGGTCAACAGTGCACCAGGCAAATAAAAAAGAGCAAGGCAGCCTTGGAGAAAGGATGCGGCCATTCAGCCCCTCTTGAGTCTGTTACAGAGGAACAGGAGGAGGCCATTCAGCCCCTCTCGAGTCTGTTGCACAGGAACAGGAGGCGGCCATTCGGCCCTTCCCGAGTCTGTTACGCAGGAACAGGAAGAGGCCATTCAGCCCCTCTCGAGTCTGTTGCACAGGAACAGGAGGAGGCCATTCAGCCCCTTCTTGAATCTGTTACACAGGAACAGGAAGAGGCCATTCAGCCCCTCTCGGGACTGTTACACAGGAACAAGAGGCTATTCAGCCCCTTCTTGAGTCTGTTACACAGGAACAGGAAGAGGCCATTCAGCCCCTCTCGGGACTGTTACACAGGAACAAGAGGCTATTCAGCCCCTTCTTGAGTCTGTTACACAGGAACAGGAGGCCATTCAGCCCTTCTCAAGTCCGTTACACAGGAACAGTAGGTGGCCATTCAGCCCCTCTCGAGTCTGTTGCACAGGAACAGGAGGAGGCCATTCAGCCCCTCTCGTGTCTGTTTTGCAGGAACAGGAGGAGGACATTCAGCCCTTACCGAAACTGTTGCACAGGAACAGGCCATTCAGCCCCTCTCGGGACTGTTACACAGGAACAGGAGGCTATTCAGCCCCTTCTCGAGTCTGTTACACAGGAACAGGAAGAGGCCATTCAGCCCCTCTCGGGACTGTTACACAGGAACAGGAGGCTATTCAGCCCCTTCTTGAATCTGTTACACAGGAACAGGAAGAGGCCATTCAGCCCCTCTCGGGACTGTTACACAGGAACAAGAGGCTATTCAGCCCCTTCTTGAGTCTGTTACACAGGAACAGGAGGCCATTCAGCCCTTCTCGAGTCCGTTACACAGGAACAGTAGGTGGCCATTCAGCCCCTCTCGAGTCCGTTACACAGGAATAGGAGGCCATTCAGCCCTTCTCGAGTCTATTAGGCAGGAGTAGGAGGAGGCCATTCAGCCCCTCCTGGGTCTGTTGCACAGGAACAGGAGGAAGCCATTCAGTCCCTCTTGAGTCAGTTAAACAGGAACAGGAAGAGGCCATTCAGCCCCTCTCGGGACTGTTACACAGGAACAAGAGGCTATTCAGCCCCTTCTTGAGTCTGTTACACAGGAACAGGAGGCCATTCAGCCCTTCTCGAGTCCGTTACACAGGAACAGTAGGTGGCCATTCAGCCCCTCTCGAGTCCGTTACACAGGAATAGGAGGCCATTCAGCCCTTCTCGAGTCTATTAGGCAGGAGTAGGAGGAGGCCATTCAGCCCCTCCTGGGTCTGTTGCACAGGAACAGGAGGAAGCCATTCAGTCCCTCTTGAGTCAGTTAAACAGGAACAGGAGGAGGCCATTCAGGTCCTCCTGAGTCCATTACACAGGAACAGGAGGAGCCCATTCAGCCCCTCTCGAGTCTGTTGCACAGGAACAGGAGGAGGCCATTCAGCCCCTCTTGAGTCTGTTGCACAGGAACAGGAGGCCATTCAGCCCCTCTCGGGTCTGTTGCACAGGAACAGGAGGAGGCCATTCAGCCCCTCTCGGGTCTGTTGCACAGGGACAGGAGGAGGCCATTCAGCCCCTCAGGTCTGTTGCACAGGAACAGGAGGAGGCCATTCAGCCCCTCTCGAGTCCATTACACAGGAACAGGGGGAGCCCATTCAGCCCTTCTCGAGCCTGTTACGCAGGAACAGGAAGAGGCCATTCAGCCCCTCTCGAGTCTGTTACAGAGGAACAGGAGGAGGCCATTCAGCCCCGCCTGAGACCATTATACAGGAACAGGAGGAGACCCTCTCGGGCCCGTTACGCAGGAGACAAACAGCACAGAATAAGGGCAGCGGGCCCAGCCTGTCTGATCACCGGCGTCGAGTCTCTCCCCGTCAGTATCTCCCCAGCCCTCCTTTCTCCCTGGTGGCCCGTCTCTCCCGGCAGTGGCGCTGCAGTACCAGCCTTGTCTCGGTGCTCACAGCCGCCCAAGAGCACCCAACCCCTCCCCCCGACAATCCGGTCCACGCTCCCCAGATACCACCACTCACAGACCAGAGGAAAACTACAAAGGGAGTTTATTCATAAGTAAAGCATGAACAGAAACAATGTTTAAACCGACAGCGTAGGCAGCTAGAATACAATACTCGATGCAGCTCACAACATCTACTCTGCAACAACGTGAGGGAAACACGAGCAAGGGTTGCGGTTCTCCTGTTAAAAAATTCCCCCAATTCCAGTGATTCAGGTCGAATGGTGTGACTGCCACACACCCACCCACCCCCCCCAAATCCCCAAACCATCCCCCCACCGCCCCCCCTCCCCCTGCAATGAAAGCGTTCGTCCGCTGCTGGAAAGAGAGAAGCTGGAAGATCACTGACCCCCCCTCATCTCCCCAAGGAAACCCGGACCTCACGGTGGACATACCCCACCCCCACCCCCCGAGAAAGGGTCTTTCTCCAGCTCCCACTGGGCAGGTCGGGGGTCGGGTCGGGGGGGGGTGGGGAAGTGCATCCAGGCCTGGTTAAACCCCCCCTCCCGACCCCCGATCAAGTGAGGCGGGCTTCGGGACTGTCTTTTCAGGCAACGGCCAGGGGGAGGTGCTGCTAGCGTGCAAGGCCCCACCGTACCCATCAGCCAACGCCTGCACCACCCACCCGCACCACCCCCACCCCTCACTGGCTAGCTCGAAAGCCGCCCTGCCGGAACAGTGGGCCGATGCCAGCCAGGGATTCGGGGATCAGCTCCGATGCCCGCACTGAAATCGCAGGCACGGCGAGGAGGGTCTGCTTCACGCCAGCGATCTCGCCACGGTCCAGACATCGAACCAAGTCAAAAAATCGTTCATGGTATTCAGCGAGGGAGAGCCTTAAAAATCAAACTACCCAAAGCACTGGGATATCTAGGATTTAAAACTCTACAATAAAACTATCAAAATGCAAAATTCCGGCGTGATTCAGTTAAAGGCTTCTGTTAAAACCAACCCCACAGTCACTAACACCAATCTCCTCCTGTCTGATATAAACCAACCTCACAGTCACTGACACCAATCTCCTCCTGTCTGATATAAACCAACCTCACAGTCACTGACACCAATCTCCTCCTGTCTGATATAAACCAGCCCCACAGTCACTGACACCAATCTCCTCCTGTCTGATATAAACCAGCCCCAAAGTCACTGACACCAATCTCCTCCTGTCTGATATAAACCAGCCCCACAGTCACTGACACCAATCTCCTCCTGTCTGTTATAAACCAACCCCAGTCACTGACACGATTCTCCTCCTGTCTGACATAAACCAACTCCAGTCACTAACACCAATTTCCTCCTGTCTGATATAAACCAACCACACAGTCACTGACACCAATCTCCTCCTGTCTGATATAAACCAACCCCACAGGCACTGACACCAATCTCCTCCTGTCTGATATAAACCAACCACACAGTCACTGACACCAATCTCCTCCTGTCTGATATAAACCAACCACACAGTAACAGGCGCCAATCTCCTCCTGTCTGATATAAACCAACCACACAGTCACTGACACCAATCTCCTCCTGTCTGATATAAACCAACCACACAGTAACAGGCGCCAATCTCATCCTGTCTGATGTAAACCAACCACACAGTCACTGACACCAATCTCCTCCTGTCGGATATAAACCAACCACACAGTAACAGGCGCCAATCTCCTCCTGTCTGATGTAAACCAACCACACAGTCACTGACACCAATCTCCTCCTGTCGGATATAAACCAACCACACAGTAACAGGCGCCAATCTCCTCCTGTCTGATGTAAACCAACCACACAGTCACTGACACCAATCTCCTCCTGTCGGATATAAACCAACCTCACAGTCACTGACACCAATCTTCTCCTGTCTGATGTAAAATAACCACAGTCACTGACACCAATCTCCTCCTGTCTGATATAAACCAACCTCACAGTCACTGACACCAATCTCCTCCTGTCTGATATAAACCAACCTCACAGTCACTGACACCAATCTCCTCCTGTCTGATATAAACCAGCCCCACAGTCACTGACACCAATCTCCTCCTGTCTGATATAAACCAGCCCCACAGTCACTGACACCAATCTCCTCCTGTCTGATATAAACCAGCCCCACAGTCACTGACACCAATCTCCTCCTGTCTGTTATAAACCAACCCCAGTCACTGACACGATTCTCCTCCTGTCTGACATAAACCAACTCCAGTCACTAACACCAATTTCCTCCTGTCTGATATAAACCAACCACACAGTCACTGACACCAATCTCCTCCTGTCTGATATAAACCAACCCCACAGGCACTGACACCAATCTCCTCCTGTCTGATATAAACCAACCACACAGTCACTGACACCAATCTCCTCCTGTCTGATATAAACCAACCACACAGTAACAGGCGCCAATCTCCTCCTGTCTGATATAAACCAACCACACAGTCACTGACACCAATCTCCTCCTGTCTGATATAAACCAACCACACAGTAACAGGCGCCAATCTCATCCTGTCTGATGTAAACCAACCACACAGTCACTGACACCAATCTCCTCCTGTCGGATATAAACCAACCACACAGTAACAGGCGCCAATCTCCTCCTGTCTGATGTAAACCAACCACACAGTCACTGACACCAATCTCCTCCTGTCGGATATAAACCAACCACACAGTAACAGGCGCCAATCTCCTCCTGTCTGATGTAAACCAACCACACAGTCACTGACACCAATCTCCTCCTGTCGGATATAAACCAACCTCACAGTCACTGACACCAATCTTCTCCTGTCTGATGTAAAATAACCACAGTCACTGACACCAATCTCCTCCTGTCTGATATAAACCAACCCCACAGTCACTGACACCAATCTCCACCTGTCTGATATAAACCAAACCCAGTCACTGACACAATTCTCCTCCTGTCTGATATAAACCAACCTCAGGATCACTGACACCAATCTCCTTCTGTCTGATATAAACCAACCCCACAGGCACTGACACCAATCTCCTTCTGTCTGATATAAACCAATCACACAGTTACTGACACCAACCTCCTTCGGTCTGATATAAACCAACCACAGTCACTGGCACCAATCTCCTCCTGTCCGATATAAACCAACCCCACAGTCACTGACACCAATCTCCTCCTGTCTGTTATAAACCAACCTCACAGTCACTGACACGATTCTCCTCCTGTCTGATAAAAATCAACCTCACAGTCACTGACACCAATCTCCTCCTGTCTGATGTAAAACAACCACAGTCACTGACACCAATCTCCTCCTGTCTGATATAAACCAACCTCACAGTCACTGACACCAATCTCCTCCTGTCTGATATAAACCAACCCCACAGTCACTGACACCAATCCCCTCCTGTCTGATATAAACCAACCCCACAGTCACTGACACCAATCTCCTCCTGTCTGATATAAACCAACCTCAAAGTCACTGACACCAATCTCCTCCTGTCTGATATAAACCAACCCTACAGTCACTGACACCAATCTCCAGCTGTCTGATGTAAAGCAACCCCAGTTACTGACACCAATCTCCTCCTGTCTGATATAAACCAACCACACTGTCACTGACACCAATCTCCTCCTGTCTGATATTAACCAACCACAGACAGACACCAATCTCCTCCTGTCTGATATAAAACAACCAGTCACTGACACCAATCTCCTCCTGTCTGATATCAACCAAACTCACAGTCACTGACACCAGTCTCCTCCTGTCTGATATACAACGATTCCACAGTCACTGACACGATTCTCCTCCTGTCTGATATAAACCAACCTCACAGTCACTGACACCAGTCTCCTCTTGTATGATACAAACCAACCCCACAGTCACTGACACGATTCTCCTCCTGTCTGATATAAACCAACCTCACAGCCACTGACACCAATCTCCTCCTGTCTGATATCAACCAATTTCACAGTCACTGACACCAATCTAGATGAAGGAACTGAGGGCATCCTGGCTAAGTTTGCAGATGATACAAAGATAGGTGGAGGGACAGGTAGTATTGAGGAGGCGGGGAGGCTGCAGAAGGATTTGGACAGATTAGGAGAATGGGCAAAGAAGTGGCAGATGGAATAAAACGTGGGGAAGTGTGAGGTCATGCACTTTGGTAGGAAGAATAGAGGCATAAACTATTTTCTAAATGGGGAGAGAATTCAGAAATCTGGAGTGCAAAGGGACTTGGGAGTCCTAGTCCAGGATTCTCTTAAGGTTAACTTGCAGGTTGATCGGTAGTTAGGAAGGCAAATGCAACGTTTCGAGAGGACTAGAATATAAAAGCAGTGATGTGCTGCTGAGGCTTTATAAGGCTCTGGTCAGACCACATTTAGAATATTGTGAGCAATTTTGGGCCCTGTATCTCAGGAAGGATGTTCTGGCCCTGGAGAGGGTCCAGAGGAAGTTCACAAGAACGATCCCAGGAATGAAAGACTTAACATATGAGGAACGTTTGAGGATTCTGGGTCTATACTCAATGGAGTTTAGAAGGATGAGGGGGGAATCTGTTTGAAACTTACAGAATACTGAAAGGCCCAGATAGAGTGGACCTGGGGAAGATGTTTCCATTAGTAGGAGAGACTAGGACCCAAGGGCACAGCCTCAGAGTAAAGGGAAGACCTTTTAGAACATAGATGAGGAGAAACTTCTTTAGCCAGAGTGGTGAATCTATGGAATTCATTGCCACAGAAGGCTGTGGAGGCCAGGTCATTGAGTATATTTAAGACCGAGATAGATAGGTTCTTGATTGGTAAGGGGATCAAAGGTTACGGGGAGAAGGCGGGAGAATGGGGTTGAGAAACTTATCAGCCATGATTGAATGGCGGAGCAGACTCGATGTGCCGAATGGCCTAATTTCTGCTCCTATGTCTTATGGTCTAATCTCCTCCTCTCTGATATCAACCAACCTCACAGCCACTGACACCAACCTCCTCCTGTCTGATATAAACCAGCTCCACAGCCACTGACACTAATCTCCTACTGTCTGTTATGAACCAACCCCACAGTCAGACACTAATCTCCTCTTGTCTGATATAAACCAACCCCAGTCACTGACACCAATCTCCTCCTGTCTGATATAAACCAACCCCAGTCACTGACACCAATCTCCTCCTGTCTGTTATAAACCGACCCCACAGTCACCATCACCAATCTCCTCCTGTGTGATATAAACCAATCCCACAGTCACTGACACCAATCTACTCCTGTCTGATGTAAACCAAACTCCACGCGCCTCCAACAGTTAGATTCAGTGCATTGTTTGAACTTGGACAGTGATTGCTGCACCCCATCGGAGGTGGGGTGGTGGGGGGTGGGTGGGCAAATTCTGGGCCACTGTCTGTTCCGGCCAAGCCTTCACCGAGGTTCAGAGATGGGCTCCGCATTTACCAGTGGAAAGGTCACCAATGTCTCGCTGTGGTTGCCGGCCCTGGGGGCAGTGGCACTTCAGCTTGATTTGGCGATTCCGAATGGATCTGAAGCTAGACAGGAGCACGTAACACTGAGCTGCTCCCACCTCGGCACGACACCCAGCTGACCCCCTCCCCCACCACCTCCTTGTGCTCGAGAGAGGGAGCCCATTGTAATGTGGTAAACTGCACACACGCGCGCACACACACACACACACACACACACGTGCACGCACGTGCACACATACGCACGTGCACGCGCACACACACGTGCACGCACGCACACATACACACACGCACGTGCACGCACGCACACACACACGCACGTGCACGTACACACACACGTGCACGCACACACACACGCACACACACACAGACTGACACAGGGAGCTCGAAAATAGCTTATTCAATGGAATGCAATGATCCATCCACCAGCTTTGACTAGACTACAGATAAACCCACCCACCCCCAGCCCTTCCCACCCGCCACGCACCCCATCCACCCCCCCCCCACCCCGCCCCCAACCATACCCCAACCCCATCCTCTGCACTGCCGTCCCGCGCAGCCGGGAGTCTCCAATCGGAGACGCCAAACTGCCGGGAATTGTGGCGGGCGCGGCAAGTGGGTGGCGGGGGAGAAAGGGGGCTTGGCATGCCCCAACCCGGCCCCCTCTCCCCAACCCTGCCAACCCCCCTCCAGCCCCCCCAACCCACCCACCACCCCCACCGACTGAACCAGGTTCCGATGAAAGCTTTAGGGTCAAGCACAACGTTAAGAGGAGGAAAGGTCAGAGGGCAATTTATTCGGACGTTGATACAGAGTTGGCAGAACCTCCGGGCCGGCTGCGGGTGGGCATCAGCACAGACAACAGCAGCTGCACCCCCTCCCTCCCTCCCACCCACCCACGTCCCACCCCCACCCCTCCTGAAACGGGCTGATCTTCCCGACGGGTCGATGCGTTTCCACCCACCTCCCCCCCCCACCCCCCCACCCCCCGCTCGGGTCAAACATGGATGCGCTGGTGCCTCAGGAGGTGGGAGGAGCGGGAGAAGCCCTTGCCGCACTGGGAGCAGGAGAAGGGCCGCTCGCCCGTGTGGATGCGCTGGTGGGTCAGCAGGCTGGACGACTGGGTGAAGCCCTTCTCGCAGACTGAGCACTGGAAGGGGCGCTCGCCGCTGTGCACCCGCAGGTGCCGCAGCAGGTGGGAGAGGCAGGTGAAGGCCTTGGCGCAGACCGAGCACTTGAAGGGCCGCTCGCCGGGCTGGGCCGGCCTGGGGTGCAGCAGCGGGGCTGGGGCGACCTCGCCCTCGGCCGGGGTCTCGCCGCCACCGCCCTCTTCCTCCTCCCCGTCCCCTCCCTCCCGCTCCCCTCCCTCCCCCCCGCCGCCCGCCTCGCCATCCGGGTACTTGACGGGATTGTTCTCGGCGTGCAGGTGCTGGTGGGCCAGGAGGAGGGAGAGCTGGGTGAAGCCGCGGCCGCAGACAGAACAGCGGAAGGGCCGCTCGCCGGTGTGGCTGTGCTGGTGGGTCAGCAGGTGGGAGGACTGGGTGAAGCGGCGGCCGCAGACCGAGCAGGAGAAGGGCCGCTCGCCCGTGTGGACCCGCTGGTGGGTGAGGAGGTGAGGCGAGCGGGTGAAGCCCTTGCCGCAGACCGAGCAGGTGAAGGGCCGCTCCTCGGTGTGCAGCCGCTGGTGCCGCAGCAGGGTGGAGGAGTCGGTGAAGCCCTTGCGGCAGACGGGGCAGGTGAAGGGCCGCTCGCCCGTGTGCAGCCGCTGGTGCCGCAGCCGGTTGGAGAGCTGGGTGAAGCCCTTGCCGCAGACCGAGCAGCTGTAGGGCCGCTCGCCCGTGTGGACCCGCTGGTGGGTGAGGAGGTGGGACGAGCGGGTGAAGCTCTTCTCGCAGACGGGGCAGGAGAAGGGCCGCTCGCCGGTGTGGACCCGCTGGTGCACCCTCAGGTCGGATGAGCGGGTGAAGCCCTTCTCACAGACGGGGCAGGAGAAGGGCCGCTCGCCGGTGTGGCTGCGCCGGTGCGTCTCCAGCTCGGACTGGGTGTTGTAGCCCTTCCCGCAGTCCCCGCACTTGTAGGGCCGCTCCGCGCCGCGGCCGCCCGCCTCCCTCGCCGGATGGCTCAGTCCTCGGCCGCTCCCGGTACCCGGGTGGGCCCTCTCCTTCTCCGGCTTGCCGTTGGCTCCTTCCATGCTCGAGGAGGCCGACAATCACTCAGCCGCCGACGGGATCGGGTTGACTCTTGCCAGGCGTTGGTGCGACGCTCAGTTCAGGTTCGCAGGCCCGCGGCTCCTCTCCCTTCTTATCCCCCTGTGGAAGGAGTTCACGAGAGAGAGAGAATCAATACAAGCCGGCACTTGTCAGTCCGGGGTAGAAATTCAGCAGGCGCGATAATTCCTGTCAGTTTGAGCCGTGGGGCTGAGTGTAAAATACTCCCCCACCCCCGGTTAAGAGGAGGGGACAAAGGTCATTGCCGTCGGCCCAGGATAGGGACTCACAATGGACAATTCTAATTTCGACAGGTCATTTCTCCAGCTCTCGGTCTGCCATAGGCTGGAAGTCCCCGTCCCACGTGCTCCCTCCCCACCTGTCCTCACACCCCATCCCCCACCCCCTCCAATCCTCACGCTCCCTCCCCTCTCTGATCCTCACACCCCCTCCCCCCTCTGATCCTCACGCTCCCACCCCCCTCACACCCCGTCCCCTCCCCTTCGCTGCTCCGGGCGGGGTGGGGGTTAGGGTGGTCCCTGCAACCCGGAGGGCTGGGCCCAGTCCCGGGCCTCCTGAGCCGAGGGAGGGGGCGGCCTTCGCCTCCAGGCCACGGTTCGCAGGGCCGGGCGTTCAGCAGGACTCGGAAGGATTGAGAGGTGGCCCCAGGCTGAAGGGTACAAAACGAGGAAGGGGCTTCCCCAGAGTAGGTGCGAATAAAAGTGTTTCCCCTGGCTGGAGGGGGGCGGTTCTGGAACGAGGTGGAGGTTCTAGAATGTGGGGACGGTTCTAGAACGAGGTGTAAGGGAGGGGAGGTTCTAGAATGAGAGGGAGGGGAGGTTCTAGAACGAGGCAGGGTTATGGGAGGAGGGGGAGGAAAGATGTGACAGGCTCAGATTTCCCGACTGACACGAGGAGAAATGTCTTCACTCACAAGGATTGCGAATGGCCAGCGCTCTCCGGCCCCGAGGGAGGCGAATGCTGCCCCCCTCTGCCCGCCCACCACCCTGGCCACTGGGTAGTTTGGAAAGCAGAGGCCTACAGGCCTTTCCCACGGCCGCCCAGGACTCCCAGAGCGGTTACGGCGCAGGTCAGCAGGAGGAGGTCGCTCAGCCCCTTGGCGCCCGCGCCCAGCTCTCCCAAATGAGCAACGGGCCCGCTGCCGTCTCGCCACCCCCCGAGCGCCTCCGCTCCCCCCCTAACCCTGCGCACCATCCCCTTTCCAGTGACACAGCGGATCCCCCTGCGAACGCTTCGAGCGAACCCGCCTCCGTCAAGAGTTGAGAGACACGGTGACAGGGGGGTGGGGGGGGGGGGGGGGGGGGAGAGAAAGTGGAACCGCGGTCGGCGATCAGCCACGATCTTATTCAATGGTGCGGCAGCTGGCACAAGACTCGGGGGGGAGGAGGCAATAGCGTAGCGGTATTGTCGCTGGGCTAGTAATTCAGAGATCCAGGGTAATTCTCTGGGGACCCGGGTTCGAATCCCACCACGGCAGATGGTGGAGTTTAAATTTAATTTAAAAAATGCTGGAATTAAAAGTCTGATGAACCATTGTCGGTCATTGTTTAAAAAAAAACCCCACCTGGTTCACTAATGTCCCTTTAGGGAAGAAAATCTGCTGTCCTCACCCGGTCTGGCCCCACACGCGGCGGTTGATTCTTAAATAGCCCCTCTGGACGAGGGCAATGAACGCTGGCCCAGCCAGCGGCGCCCACATCCCATGAACGAATCAAAAAATAGACCCAGTGCCCCAGCGCTCCCCCACACTGCTTCTCCCACTGCAGACACTTCATAATGAGGGGAACCGGGGTTCGCTGAGCACAGAAAGGGCCTGACTGCTCTTAGGAGCCCGATCGGAGCCCTGGAGACCACGGCAGCAATGGGGTTCATTACGAACATTACAAACGCAAGAATGAGGGGCAGGAGTGGGCCATTCGGCCCCTTGAGCCTGCTCCGCCCTTCAACAGGATGGTGGCCTCAACTCCACTTTTCGCCGACCGTGCCTCGCCCCTCCCCCACCGATAACCTCTCACCCCCCCTCAGCGTTCGAGAATCTACCGAATTCAGCCTCGAACATCTCCGCCCGTATACCCCTGCTGCCCTCCGAGGGACAGAGCTCCAAAGATTCGCGAGCCTCCGAGAGAAGAAACTCCCCCCTCCTCCTTGTCGTTTTAAACGGGAGACCCCCCCCCACCCCACACCTTATCTGAAAAACGTGCCCGCTCGGTTCGAGTCTCTCTCATGTGAGGAGACGCCCTCCCAGCGGCCAAACACGTTGCGGAGAAAACCCTTTTAAACGTTAGCCCCAAGGTCTATAAATGCAGAGAGGGAAAGCCCACCCCCTCCCCCACAGCTCCACAATGACTCTCAGATCACCGAGATTCAGGTCAGAGACAAAACGAGGAGGGAGCGGAAGTAGGCCAGTCAGCCTCCCTCGGGCCTTCAGTCAGATCCTAGCGGACTCGATGCCCGTTTACCGTATCCGCCTCCGTCTTCCTGACCCGATGGAAAATTCCCATCCCGGGAATGCCAACTGCCCCTGAACACCCGCGGCCTTATTCGTTTCGGAAAGTGGGTTGTGGCTGGGGTGGGGAAAGAGGAAGAAACTTCCAGGATTTCATTGCTTCTTGTGTGGGCGCATAGGAGTAGGCCATTCAGCCTGCTCCGCTGTTCACGGCTGATCGTCTCCCTCTTGTGCCATTTCCCCCCCACCCCCTCTCTTGGTGTCATCAGCACCCAGAAATCCATCCATCTTCTCTTGACTTGAGCACAGTCGGCGGCTGAGTCTCCGCAGCCCCTCTGGGGCGGAGGGGGAGGGGGTGGTTCCCAGAGGCCTCCTTTCGCCCTCCGAGCGAAGAAATGCCTCCTCCCCTCCAGTCCTGAAGAGCCGGCCCCTCTCGCCCTGAGGCTGCGTTCCCCTGTTTTTAGACGCCCCGGCCAAAGGTGGAGGGTGAGTGGGGGTGGGGGGTAGGGGTTGGGGGGAAATCGTTCTGCCTACGTCTGCCCCGTGGGAAATTTGCAAAATTCAAGCCAGGTCGCCTCTCATTCTTCGAAACTATTCATTCTACTCATTCTTCGAGAATAGTGGCCCACTTTCCTCAATCCGCACCCCCCCATCCACCCACCCACCGCCTCCTCCTCCTCGTAAGGCAGAGACATGCACATAAAGAAACTTCACTGTCCCTTTAAATATCTGCCCACATAAAGGGGGGTGGGGGGACACAACCAGGGAAATGGGGCTGCACCTTTAAGTGACATGCAGATGCACCAAGACACAGGAGACTGGTGGCAGGTCAGGTCTCTTGTGGGCAGTCAAATGCAAAGAGCCTGTCCCTTTTTGAAAATCCTGCACCTTTAAGACCCCTCCCCTACTCACACCCCGTCAAACATTCACCGCCTTAAATCCCAAAGAAAGGTGGGGGGGGAGGTTAAAAAAAAAGACCCTGACACAAACCAACCACAAGCTGCAGATTCCTTCAGGGATTGCAAATAAAACTCCCGACCTCTCTCTTTCTCTGTTTGTTTTTTTTTGTTCTTCCCTTTTGCAAAAACTGCAATGCAAAAACAAAAAAAATAAAATAAAATACAATAAAATAAAACTGGGTGCAGAACGCCAAAATAATTTTTTTTTAAAAAAAGGGGGGATGAAGGTTGCAAAGCGAGGCCCTGTGGCCAGGCCTTGGGCCCAGCCTGGGCCCTGGATGTGGGATCAGCTCCTGCAGGGATCCAGACAAAGAGACACTGGCCTCACAACCAGCGAGCTGGCTGCACCAGATCCCGCCCCCTTCCCGCGCCGGCATTGGCCGCCGACCACAATCGCCGAGGAGGCTCGGGCACCCCCTCTCCTCCCGATTGGCCGCCGAACGGGCTCGGGCTCCCCCTCTCCCCATTGGCCGCCGAACAGGCTGGGGCTACCCCCTTCCCCATTGGCCGCCGAGCGGGCGCAGGGCTCGGGCTCCCCCTCCCCATTGGCCGCCGACCACAACCGCCGAGGAGGGCTCCGGTTCCCCCTTCCCATTGGCCGCCGAGAAGGCTCGGGCTCCCCTCTCATTGTTTCCCGACCATAATCGCCGAGGAAGGGAGGGAGCGAGGCTCCAGCTCCCCTCCCCATTGACCGCCGAGGAGGCTCCAGCTCTTCGGCCCCCCCCTCCCTCCCCTCCCTCCCCCCCCATTGGCCGCTGACAATCGCTGAGCTGACTCGGGCTCCGCTCCCCATTGGCCGCCGAGCGAGCTCGGCCTCCCCTCTCCGTTGGCCGCCGACGACAATCGCCGAGCTGACTCGGGCTCCCTCCCCATTGGCCGCCGACAATCGCCGAGCTGACTCGGGCTCCCTGCCCCACTGACCAGTGAGGGGGCTCGTGCTCTTTTCCCATTGGCCGCCGAGTAGTCGCCGGGTGTCCTCGGGCTCCCTTCCCATTGGCCGTCGCATCACGTCAATCACCAGCAGTTTAAGGGAAGTGGGGTTATGAGGGGATTGACGCGGACGTACGTACGTCACGTCACGGTTGGAAGGGGCGGGCCCGAACGTCACGTCGTCTACCAGCGGAGACCGGAACTTAGGACCGGTGAGAGGAGGAGAGGGGGAAGGGGAGCGAGGCCGATGGCGGCGCCCGTATCCCGGCGCGCCCCGCGCGACTGAAACCGCCCCATCTCTTCCCCGTTGCCGTCGCAACCCCCTTCCCTCCTTCCGTTCAGCAGGAGGAGGCGGGGAATTTCCGGTGACTCACTTTGCAGCGGCGGTTGACGTTGTGCGGGCGGCTGGGAGAGGGGGTGTCGCCCCCTCCCCGGCAACGGGTGGAATGCGGCCTCGTCCTTTCTGTGAACGGGAGAAGCGACGACGCATACTCAGAACTTGGGAAGGCAGTGCGCATGCTCGTAAATGGGAAGGTAGTGCGCATGCTCAGTACGGGGAAGACCGCGCATGCTCACTCCAGAGGGTGCGGGGTGGAAGAGTTGTGGCTGCCGCTCGCAAAATGGAGGACGGAAGGTTTCAGTCGGAGAGCGGGTAGGAGAGCCCGGAGAGGTTGCGCGGGCGGTTCATGATTATCCCATCAGCGGCTCTTGCCCTTCGAGCGGGATGCGGTCCGCAGGAGCTGCACTGCGGGTGTCTCCGAAACCTCTCGCTCGCTCGCTCTCTGACCTGGGGGTTACCACGGCAACCGGCCGCCATCTTAGGGGCAAGATTTGAGGTTGTAGGTGCGCATGCGCGGTCCATTGCGACGCGACCACATAATGGCGGCCACTCGGCCCGTTATCCCCCAGCCGCTTCCACTCGGCCCATTGTTCCCCCCCAGCCCCTTCCACTCGGCCCATTGTTCCCCCCTCCAGCCCCTTCCACTCGGCCCATTGTCCCCCCTCCCCCGTCAGCCCCTTCCACTCGGCCCATTGTCTCCCCCCCCCCCACTTCCACTCGGCCCATTGTCTCCCCCCCCCCCACTTCCACATGGCCCATTGTCCACCAGCCCCTTCCACTCGGCCCGTTGTTTCCCCCACTCGGCCCATTGTACCCCCCCACAAGCCCCTTCCACTCGGCCCATTGTCGTCGTCCCCAGCCCCTTCCACTCGGCCCATTGTCGTCGTCCCCAGCCCCTTCCACTCGGCCCATTGTCGTCGTCCCCAGCCCCTTCCACTCGGCCCATTGTCGTCGTCCCCAGCCCCTTCCACTCGGCCCATTGTCCCCCCTCCCCAGCCCCTTCCACTCAGCCCATTGCCCCCCCTGCCAGCCCCTTCACTCACTCACTCTTAATGCCAACGACCCTTGTCAGAGAAGAAATCCCTCCTCGTCTCAAACCAGAGCCGCCTCATTTTGAGCTCTGCCCCTGGTTCTGGATTTCCCCACGAGAGGGTACATCCACCTTCTCAAACCCCTCCCTCGGGACCTTATGTTTTTTATCTATGTATATGTATGACATACATACGAACATATGAATTAGGGACAGGAGTCGGCCGCTCGGCCCCTCGAGCCTGCTTCTCCCCCCCATTCAATCTGATTGTAACCTTGACTCCACGTTCCTGCCTACCCCCCGATAACCTTTCACCCCCTCATTAATCTAATGGTCGTGTTATCACATCCTTTAAAACAGACTCTAGCAGTTTCCCTACCGCTGAGGTTGGGCTAACCGGTCTTTAATTCCCTGTTTTTTTTCCCCCCCTCCTTTTTTTAAATAGTGGGGTTACATTTGTCAGCCTTCGATCTGCTGGCACTGTTCCAGAATCTACAGAATTTTGGAAGATGACACTATTTCTATGGCCACCTCATTTAGTAGCCTGGGATGGACATACGAAAGGTGGGGGCTGGGGGCAATGGCTTAGTGGTATTGTCGCTGGACTAGTAACCCAAGGTAATCTGGCTTCCCACGTGTCGGTGCAGACTAAATGGGCCGAAGGACCTTTTCCGCACTGAGATTGTGGGATTCTGTGAATGCTCTGGATTCGAATCCCACCACGGCAGATGGTGGAATTTGATTTCAATAAAAATCTGGAATTAAAAGTCTAATGATGTCCATGAAACCATTGTCAATTGTTGTAAAAACACACCTGGTTCACTAATGTCCTTTGGGGAAGGTGACCTTACCCAGTCTGGCCTACTTGTGACTCCAGACTCACAGCAATGTGGTTGACTCTTAAATGCCCCTCTGAACGAGGGGCAATAAATGCTGGCCTAGCCATTGACGCCTACATCCCATGAATAAAGAAGGCACACAAACAAGGAGCAGGAGTAGGCCATTCGGCCCCTTGAGCCTGCTCCGCCATCTGGCTGATCTGATAGTAACCTCAAATCGGCATCCTGCCCACCCCCTCGTTGATCAAGAAT
Source organism: Cetorhinus maximus (assembly GCF_964194155.1). Classification (NCBI taxonomy): domain Eukaryota; kingdom Metazoa; phylum Chordata; class Chondrichthyes; order Lamniformes; family Cetorhinidae; genus Cetorhinus; species Cetorhinus maximus. The sequence continues at coordinate 14,906 of NW_027599092.1, read as the reverse complement.
CTCTCTCTAGCTCTGCCACCGTTGAGGCCTTCCATGCCCAGTGGGCACCACGGGCACTGGGGTGTTTTATCGACCCCCTTCATCACATTTTGATTTAATGTGTGTAAGTTTTCTTTAAACTTTGTCTTTGGTTTTTAGCAGTTCCCTAATTTAGGGGGCTTTGTTTGTTTTGTCCCTGATTTTGTTAATTTACTGTATTTGATTGACTCTAAAAGAGTTAAAAGTATTCAAAGACCCTATTTCCACTGCGTTTCGAGGAAGAGATTTCCAAAGACTCACCCATCTCTGTTTTAAATGGGCGACCCCTTATTTTTAAACAGTGCCCCCCTAATTCTAGAGGAGAAACATCCTCCACACATCCACCCTGTCGAGGCCCCTCGGGATCTCCTATGAGTTGATAAGGTCACTTCTCAAGCTCCAGTGGGTACAGGCCCAACCCGCTCTTCCTTCTCTCATGAGAAAGCAGCGCCTTCATCCCAGGAAACGGCCGAGTGAACCTCCTCCGAGCTGCTTCCGATGTCCCGGCTTTGGCAAGGGGACCAGAACTCCAGGTTCGCTCCCACCGACACCCTGAACAGCTATAGCCAAACTGACGTACTTTTTTCATTAAAGCCAAATACTGCCAATGCTGGAAATCTGAAATAAAAACAGCAAGTGTTGGGGAAAAAAAACTCAGCCGCTCTGGCAGCACTTGTGGAGAGAGAAGCAGAGTTAATGTTTTGAGTCCAGTATGACTCTAATTCCTTACTTTTAGACTCTGTCCCCCTGGTGATAAAGGACAACACGCCGTTTTGCCTTCCTAATTGCTCACTGCGCCTGCAGACTGGCTTTCAGTGATTCGTGTACCAAAACACCCAGATCACCCCCTCTGTACCTCCAGAGCTCCGCAATCTTCTCCCCCACCCCACCCCCCCCCCATATTTAAATGCTGCTTTACTATTCTTCCTGCCAAAGTCAACAGCCTCACATCTTTCCCTCTGCCAAAGCTTTGTCCACTCCCTTTGAGTCCACAGAGGGATTGCAGATGCGTGAGGACCTCTCGGCAGTTCACTCTCCTGCCTATCGTCGAATCATCGGAGGCCCCGCTCATCCAGCACCGATTGCCTGCGGCACTCCAGCACTCCACCCTGCCGACGTTCCAACCGTTTCCCCTGGGTTTGCAGGAGGGATTCCGGCACCCGGAGCGAACGGGGACGGTTACAGGAGGGAATCCGGGAGGGAACGGTGACGGTTACAGGAGGGAATCCTGGAGGGAATAGGGATGGTTACGGGAGGGAATCCCGGAGGGAACGGGGATGGTTAAGGGAGGGAATCCGGGAGGGGACGGTTACGGGAGGGAATCCGGGAGGGGACGGTTACGGGAGGGAATCCGGGAGGGGACAGTTACGGGAGGGAATCCGGGAGGGGACGGTTACGGGAGGGAATCCGGGAGGGGACGATTACGGGAGGGGACGGTTACAGGAGGGAATCCGGGAGGGAACAGGGACGGTGACAGGAGGGAATCCCACTCCTGGTGCAAGGTTCAATGGTGGATGGGTTGTTAATGAAGGTCGACACCATCCTGGATGAAGCAGCCAGCAGGATTGGCACCCCAACCAACAGCTTAATCATTCACTCCCTCCACCACCGACGCACAGTAGCAGCCAGTGTGTACCATGTATAAGATGCACTGCAGCAACTCATCAAGGCTCCTTAGACAGCACCTTCCAAACCCACGACCACTACCGTCTAGAAGGACAAGGACAGCAGACACCACCTGGAAGTTCCCCTCCAATTCACTCACCATCCTGACTTGGAAATATATCAGCCGTTCCTTCACTGTCGCTGGGTCAAAATCCTGGAACTCCCTCCCTAACAGCACGGTGGGTGTACCTACACCACATGGACTGCAGCGGCTCAAGAAGGCAGCTTACCATCTCCTTCTCAAGTGGTAATAAATGCTGGTCATGCCAGCGACAGTCACACCCCAGCAATGAGTAAAGAAAAATTTCTTTAAACAGCCTTCTCAACTTTGCTTACCACCTGGAAAGACTTGTGGAGGTCTGTCGGGTTTCAGTTCCTGTCTCTTCCCTTGTGGATGCAGAGGAACAGGAGTAGGCCATTTGACCCATCAAGCCTGCTGCACCATTCAACTTGATCATGGCTGATCCACCTACCCCAAGCCACTTTGCTGCACTATCTCCTTATCCCCTTGATTTCATTAGTATCCAGAAATCTATCGCAGAATCAGGACCACAGAATCCAAAGGGCACAGGAGGAGGCCATTCGGCCCATCGTGCCTGCACCGGCTCTCTGAATGAGCGTCATGACCTAGTGCCTTTTCTCCCCGCCACCCCCCCCACCCCCCGTACCCCGGCACATTGTTTCTATTCAAATAACCAGCTCAAATGTCCTAATCACCTAATGTCCTCTTGAAAGCCTCAATTGGACCTCCCTCCCTCCGCCATCTATCGATTTTTACATATTCAGTGATTGAGCCGCCACAGCCCCTCTGGGGTGGAGAATTCCCAAAGATTCACTGCCCTCGGAGTGAAGAAATTCCTCCTCACCTCAGTCCTAATTGGCCTGCCCCTTATCCTGAGGTTATATCCCCCTAGTTTTAGACTTACCAGCCAGGGGAAGGATCTACATCTACCATGTCACGCCCTGTAAAACAAAATTTGTAAGGTTCATTGAGGTCCACCCCCCCCCCCCCATTCTTTGAAACTCTAGGGAATACAGACCCAGTCTCCCCAATGTCCCCTCATAAGACATACGAACACACGAAATCTGAACAGAAATAGGCCATTCGGCCCCTCGAGCCCGCTCCTCCATTCAGTAAGATCGTGGCTGACCTGTTTGTATCTGTATCTCTCCTCCTCCTCCCCCCCCCACCCTGATAACCTTACATTCTTGTTAGGCAAGGGAATCCATCGACCTCTGCCTTAAAAATATTCAATGAGCGCCCCGCCCCACCCCACCCCTGCCCGACTCCACTGCCTTCGGGGGCAGAGATTTCCAAAGCCGCACAATCCTCTGAGAGGAAAATATTTCTCCTCATCTCGGTCCTAAAAGCGCGACCCCCCCCCCGCTATTTTAAACCAGAGCCCCCTAGTTCTGGACTCACCCACCAGAGGGAACATCTTTTCCACGTCCACCTCGTCGAGGCCGTTCAGGATCTTGTTCACTTTAATCAAGTCACCCCTCACTCTTCTAAACTCCAGTGGAAACAAGCCCAGTCTGTCCAACCTTTCCTCATAAGACAACATGCTCAATCCAGGTATTAATGTAATCAACCTCCTCTGAACTGCTTCCAACACATTTACATCCTTCCTTAATTAAGACCAAAATCGTACACCCTATTTGAGATGCGGTCTCACCAATGCCCTGTATAAAATTAAGCACGACATACTTCAGTTATGTTCAGTTCCTCTCGTGATAAAGGAGAGCATTCCCTTAGCTTTGCTGATTACGTGCTGTACCTGCACGTTTTGTGACTCATGCCCAAGAACGCCTAGATCCCTCTGCACCTCCAAATTCTGCAGTCGTTCTCCGTTTACATAGTACTCGGACTGTTTTATTCTTCCTGCCAAAGTGAACAACTTCACAATTCGCCATGTTATACTCCCATCTGCCAGATTTTTGCCCACTCACAACCTTTCTATATCTGTCCGCAAACTCCTTATGTCTTCTTCACGACATATTTTCCTACCTATCTTTGTGCCGCCTGCAAATGTAGCTACCATGTATGCACTCCCCTCATCTAAGTCATTGGTGTAAATTGTAAAAAGTTGAGGCCCCAGCACAGACCCCTGCGGGACTCCACTCATCACATCCTGCCACTCAGGGAAAAAACCCATTTATGCATGCTCTCTGTTTTCTGTCAGCCAGCCAGTCAATCATCTTTCCATGCCAATATGTTACCCCCTACCCCGTGAGCTTTTATTTTCCACAATAACGTTTGATGTAACACCTTATCAGATATCTTCTGGAAATCAAAGTACAGCACGTCTACTGGCTCCCCTTTATCCACAGCGCATGTTACTCCGTCAAAGAACTCTAATAGATTGGGTAAACAGGACATTCCTTTCAGAAAACCATGTTGACTCTTAACAATTATCTTTAGTTTGTCAAAGTACCCAGCTATAACCTCCTTAATGATCAATTCTAACACCTTCCCCACGACAGGCATTTCCTGTTTTCTGCCTCCATCCCTTCTTGAATAGAGAAGTTATATTTGTTACTTTCCAACCTGATGGAATTCGCTAGAATCTAGAGCATTTTGGAAAATTAACACCAGCGCATCTACTATCTCATTAGCCACCTCCTTTAAGACCGAAGGATGAAGTCCATCAGGATTTAGAGACTTGTCAGCCCGCAGCTCCATCAGTTTGCTCAGTACCGCTTCCCGAGTGATTATAATTTTCCCAAATTCCCCTCTCCCTTCAACTTCCTGATTTATAGCTATTACTGGAATGCTTTTTATATCCAACATAGTGAAGACAGAAGCAAAACATTTGTTCATTTTATCCGCCAGTCAGTTTATGAAGAGAGAGTGAGGAGTCCAGTCAGTTTATACAGAGAGAGAGAGAGTGAGGAGTCCAGTAAGTTTATATGGAGCGAGAGAGAGTGAGGAGTCCAGTCTGTTTATAAAGAGAGAGAGAGGGTGAGGAGTCCAGTCAGTTTATACAGAGAGAGAGAGGGTGAGGAGTCCAGTCAGTTTATACAGAGAGAGAGAGGGTGAGGAGTCCAGTCAGTTTATAAAGAGAGAGAGGGAGGAGTCCAGTCTGTTTATACAGAGAGAGAGGAGTCAAATCAGTTTATAAAGAGAGGGATAGTGAGGTGTCCAGTCAGTTTATAAAGAGAGAGAGAGTGAGGTGTCCAGTCAGTTTATAAAGAGAGAGAGTGAGGAGTCCAGTCAGTTTATAAACATAGAGAGAGATTGAGGAGTCCAGTCGGTATCTAAAGAGAGAGAGGGAGGAGTCCAGTCAGTTTATAAAGAGAGGGAGAGTGAGGAGTCCAGTCAGTTTATAAAGATAGAGAGAGGGTGAGGATTCCAGTCAGTTTATAAAGACAGTGAGAAGTCCAGTAAGTTTATATGGAGCGAGAGACAGTGAGTGAGGAGTCCAGTCTGTTTATACGGAGAGAGAGGAGTATAGTCAGTTTATAAAGAGAGTGAGAGTGAGGAGTCCAGTCAGTTTATAAAGAGAGAGAGAGTGAAGAGTCCAGTCAGTTTATAAAGAGAGAGAGAGAGGATGAGGAGTCCAGTCAGTTTATGAAGAGAGAGTTAGGAGTGCAGTCTGTTTATACGGAGAGAGAGAGTGAGGTGTCCAGTCAGTTTATGAAGAGAGAGTGGGGAGTCCAGTAAATTTGTAAAAAGAGAGAGAGAGTGAGGAGTCCAGTCAGTTTATACAGAGAGAGAGTGAGGAGTCCAGTCAGTTTATAAAGAGAGAGAGAGTGAGGAGTCCAGTCAGTTTATACAGAGAGAGAGTGAGGAGTCTAGTCAGTTTATAAAGAGAGAGTGAGGAGTCCAGTCAGTTTATAAAGAGAGAGAGAGAGAGAGTGAGGAGTCCAGTCAGTTTATAAAGAGAGAGAGAGAGAGAGTGAGGAGTCCAGTCAGTTTATAAAGAGAGAGAGAGAGTGAGGAGTCCAGTCAGTTTATAAAGAGAGAGAGAGTGAGGAGTCCAGTCAGTTTATAAAGAGAGAGAGAGAGAGAGTGAGGAGTCCAGTCAGTTTATAAAGAGAGAGAGAGTGAGGAGTCCAGTCAGTTTATAAAGAGAGAGTGAGAGAGTGAGGAGTCCAGTCAGTTTATAAAGAGAGAGAGAGTGAGGAGTCCAGTCTGTTTATAAAGAGAGAGTGAGAGAGTGAGGAGTCCAGTCAGTTTATAAAGAGAGAGAGAGAGTGAGGAGTCCAGTCAGTTTATAAAGAGAGAGAGAGTGAGGAGTCCAGTCAGTTTATAAAGAGAGAGAGAGTGAGGAGTCCAGTCAGGTTATAAAGAGAGAGTGAGAGAGTGAGGAGTCCAGTCAGTTTATAAAGAGAGAGAGAGTGAGGAGTCCAGTCAGTTTATAAAGAGAGAGTGAGGAGTCCAGTCAGTTTATAAAGAGAGAGAGAGAGAGTGAGGAGTCCAGTCTGTTTATACAGAGAGAGAGTGAAAGGGTGAGGAGTCCAGTCATTTTTTTAAGAGAGAGAGAGGGTGAGGAGTCCAGTCGGTTTATAAAGAGAGAGAGTGAGGAGTCCAGTCAGTTTATAAAGAGAGAGAGTGAGGAGTCCAGTCATTTTTTTAAGAGAGAGAGAGGGTGAGGAGTCCAGTCAGTTTATAAATAAAGAGAGAGAGAGAGTGAGGAGTCCAGTCAGTTTATAAAGAGAGAGTTAGGAGTGCAGTCTCTTTTTACGGAGAGAGAGTGAGGAGTCCAGTCACTTTATAAAGAGAGAGAGTGAATATCCAGTCAGTTTATAAAGAGAGAGAGAGTGAGGAGTCCAGTCAGTTTATAATGAGAGAGAGAGAGGGTGAGGAGTCCAGTCAGTTTATAACGAGAGAGTGAGGAGTCCAGTCGGTTTATAAAGAGAGAGAGAGAGTGAGGAGTCCAGTCAGTTTATACAGAGAGAGAGAGGGTGAGGAGTCCAGTCAGTTTGTAAAGAGAGAGTGAGTGAGGAGTCTAGTCAGTTTATGAAGAGAGAGTTAGGAGTGCAGTCTGTTTATACGGAGAGAGAGAGTGAGTGAGGTGTCCGGCCAGTTTATAAAGAGAGAGAGAGAGTGAGGAGTCCAGTCAGTTTATACAGAGAGAGAGAGAGAGTGAGGTGTCCGGCCAGTTTATAAAGAGAGAAAGAGAGTGAGGAGTCCAGTCAGTTTATACAGAGAGAGAGAGAGAGTGAGGAGACCAGTCAGTTTATACAGAGAGAGAGGGAGGAGTCCAGTCAGTTTATACAGAGAGAGAGAGAGAGTGAGGAGACCAGTCAGTTTATACAGAGAGAGAGGAGTCAAATCAGTTTATAAAGAGAGGGATAGTGAGGTGTCCAGTCAGTTTATAAAGAGAGAGAGTGAGGAGTCCAGTCAGTTTATGAAGAGAGAGTTAGGAGTGCAGTCTGTTTATACGGAGAGAGAGAGTGAGGTGTCCAGTCAGTTTATAAAGAGAGAGAGAGAGAGAGAGGAGTCCAGACAGTTTATAAAGAGAGAGAGTGAGGAGTCCAGTCAGTTTATAAAGAGAGAGAGAGAGAGTGAGGAGTCCAGTCAGTTTATAAAGAGAGAGAGAGAGAGTGAGGAGTCCAGTCAGTTTATAAAGAGAGAGGGTGAGGAGTCCTGTCAGTTTATAAAGAGAGAGGGTGAGGAGTCCAGTCAGTTTATACAGAGAGAGAGGGTGGGGAGTCCAGTCAGTTTATAAAGAGAGAGAGAGTGGGGAGTCCAGTCAGTTTATACAGAGAGAGAGGGTGAGGAGTCCAGTCAGTTTATACAGAGAGAGAGGGTGGGGAGTCCAGTCAGTTTATAAAGAGAGAGAGAGTGGGGAGTCCAGTCAGTTTATACAGAGAGAGAGAGTGAAGAGTCCAGTCAGTTTATAAAGAGAAAGAGAGTGAGGAGTCCTGTCAGTTTATAAAGAGAGAGGGTGAGGAGTCCAGTCAGTTTATACAGAGAGAGAGGGTGGGGAGTCCAGTCAGTTTATACAGAGAGAGAGAGTGAAGAGTCCAGTCAGTTTATAAAGAGAGAGGGTGAGGAGTCCAGTCAGTTTATAAAGAGAGAGGGTGAGGTGTCCAGTCAGTTTATACAGAGAGAGAGGGTGAGGAGTCCAGTCAGTTTATAAAGAGAGAGTGAGTGAGGAGTCCGGCCAGTTTATAAAGGGAGAGAGAGAAAGAGTGAGGAGTCCTGTTAATTTTTTAAGAGAGCGAGGGCGGGGAGTCCAGTCAGTTTATGAAGATGGAGAGAGTGAGGTGTTCAGTCAGTTTATAAAGAGAGAGTGAGGAGCCTCGTCAGTTTATAAAGATGGAGAGAGTAATGAGTCCAGTCAGTTTATACAGAGAGAGAGAGAGAGTGAGGAGACCAGTCAGTTTATACAGAGAGAGAGAGAGAGAGGGAGGAGTCCAGTCAGTTTATACGGAGAGAGAGGAGTCAAATCAGTTTATAAAGAGAGGGATAGTGAGGTGTCCAGTCAGTTTATAAAGAGAGAGAGTGAGGAGTCCAGTCAGTTTATAAAGAGAGAGAGAGAGTGAGGAGTCCAGTCAGTTTATGAAGAGAGAGTTAGAAGTGCAGTCTGTTTATACGGAGAGAGAGAGTGAGGTGTCCAGTCAGTTTATAAAGAGAGAGAGAGAGAGGAGTCCAGACAGTTTATAAAGAGATGGAGAGAGTGAGGAGTCCAGTAAGTTTATATGGAGCGAGAGAGAGTGAGGAGTCCAGTCAGTTTATTGAGAGAGAAAGAGAGGAGTCCAGTCAGTTTATAAAGAGAGAGGGTGGGGAGTCCAGTCAGTTTATAAAGAGAGAGAGAGGGTGAGGAGTCCAGTCAGTTTATAAAGAGAGAGGGTGGGGAGTCCAGTCAGTTTATAAAGAGAGAGAGAGGGTGAGGAGCCCAGTCAGTTTATAAAGAAAGAGAGAAAAGAGAATGGGGAGTCCAGTAAATTTGTAAAAAGAGAGAGTGAGGAGTCCAGTCAGTTTCTAAAGAGAGAGGGTGAGGAGTCCAGTCAGTTTCTAAAGAGAGAGAGTGAGGAGTCCAGTCAGTTTATAAAGAGAGAGAGAGAGTGAGGAGTCCAGTCAGTTTATAAAGAGAGAGAGAGAGTGAGGAGTCCTGTCAGTTTATAAAGAGAGAGGGTGAGGAGTCCAGTCGGTTTATAAAGAGAGAGAGAGAGAGTGAGGAGTCCAGTCAGTTTATACAGAGAGAGAGGGTGGGGAGTCCAGTCAGTTTATACAGAGAGAGAGAGTGAAGAGTCCAGTCAGTTTATAAAGAGAGAGGGTGAGGAGTCCAGTCAGTTTATAAAGAGAGAGGGTGAGGAGTCCAGTCAGTTTATACAGAGAGAGAGGGTGGGGAGTGCAGTCAGTTTATACAGAGAGAGAGAGGGTGAGGAGTCCAGTCAGTTTATAAAGAGAGAGTGAGTGAGGAGTCCGGCCAGTTTATAAAGGGAGAGAGAGAAAGAGTGAGGAGTCCTGTTAATTTTTTAAGAGAGCGAGGGCGGGGAGTCCAGTCAGTTTATGAAGATGGAGAGAGTGAGGTGTTCAGTCAGTTTATAAAGAGAGAGTGAGGAGCCTCGTCAGTTTATAAAGATGGAGAGAGTAATGAGTCCAGTCAGTTTATAAAGATAGAGAGTGAGGAGTCTAGTCAGTTCAGAGAGAGAGTTGTCCAGTCAGTGTATAAAGAGAGAGAGAAAGTAGAGTCCAGTCAGTTTGTAAAGAGAGGAAGAGAGTGTGGAGCCCAGTCAGTTTATAGAGAGAGAGTGTTGTCCGGTCAGTTTGTAAAGAGAGGGAGAGAGCGCGGAGTCTAGTTAATTTGTAAAGAGAGGAAGAAAGTTTGGAGCCCAGTCAGTTTATAGGGAGACAGTGAGGTGTCCTGTCAATTTGTAAAGAAAGAGAGAGCAGTGAGTCCAGTTAATTTGTAAAGAGAGGAAGAACGTGTGGAGCCCAGTCAGTTTATAAAGAGAGAGAGAGTGAGGACTCCAGTTTATAAAGAGAGAGAGAGTGAGGAGTCCAGTCAGTTTATAGAGAGGGTGAGGAGTCCAGTCAGTTTATAGAGAGAGAGTGAGGAGTCCAGTCAGTTTATAAAGGGAAAGGAGCCGAGGTGACTGGTTTGTCTGCCTTTGACATGTCGATGGTCAGTCCTCTCCATGACCCACTGCAGTCCATGTCACGCAGGATCTCCCACTGCTTACTTTTTATGCTGAAGCTGTTTTGTGCACCTGACTGTCCTGCTCCCCTGTGTGACAAGGCGGTCTGGAGGTCGGCCTCATCGCTCTGTGTCCGGAGCACAAGATGACCAGAGTGGGTAAGGACGGCAGATTTCCACCCGTGAATTGCCTTCAGCGAACCAGGTGGGTTCTTCCGACAGCTGAGGTTAGTCTGTAAACAAAAACAGAATTACCTGGAAAAACTCAGCAAGTCTGGCAGCATCGGCAGAGAAGAAATCAGTTAACGTTTCAAGCCTTCATGGCCCTTCGGCAGAACTGCAGCATAGTTTCAACAAGGGAGAAATATAAATTGGTTTAAGGTGGGTGGGGGGGGTGGAAGAGACACATTGAGGGTGTGGTGTGATGATTGTGAAGATGAGCAGATAATCAAAAGATGTCACAGACAAAAGGGTCAAAGAGGTGTTGAAGGTGGTGGTCTTTGTCTGAGAAAAGTGCTAATTAAGAATGGAAGACAGGATATTCAAAGTACAGCTCTAGTGGGGGTGGGGTGGAAAGACGAAAGGTTTTAGTTTTAGATTTAAAAATAATGGAAATAGGTGGGGAAAGAAGAATCTATATAAATTATTGAAAAAAAAGCTGGGGGGGTGGGGGGGAAGAAACGGGGTGGGGATGGGGGGAGGGGGAGTTTAAGATCTAAAGTTGTTGAATTCAATATTCAGCCCGGAGGGCTGTAAAGTGCCTAGTAGGAAGATGAGGTGCTGTTCCTCCAGTTTGCGTTGGGCTTCACTGGAACAATGCAGCAAGCCAAGGACAGACATGTTGGCAAGAGAACAGGGTGGAGTGTTAAAATGGCAAGCGACAGGGAGGTTTGGGTCTTTCTTGCGGACAGACCGCAGGTGTTCCGCAAAACGGTCACCCAGTTTGCGTTTGGTCTCTCCAATGTAGAGGAGACCGCATTGGGAGCAACGAATGCAGTAGACTAAGTTAGGGGAAATGCAAGTGAAATGCTGCTTCACTTGAAAGGAGTGTTTGGGCCCTTGGACGGTGAGGAGAGAGGAAGTGAAGGGGCAGGTGTTGCATCTTCTGCGTGGGCATGGGGAGGTGCCATAAGTGGGGGTTGAGGAGTAGGGGGTGATGGAGGAGTGGACCAGGGTGTCCCGGAGGGAACGATCCCTACGGAATGCCGTGAAGGGGGGTGAAGGGAAGATGTGTTTGGTGGTGGCATCATGCTGGAGTTGGCGGAAATGGCGGAGGATGATCTTTTGAATGCGGAGGCTGGTGGGGTGATAAGTGAGGACAAGGGGGACCCTATCATGTTTCTGGGAAGGAGGAGAAGGCGTGAGGGAGGATGCGCGGGATATGGGCCGGACACGGTTGAGGGCCCTGTCAACGACCGTGGATGGAAAACCTCGGTTAAGGAAGAAGGAGGACATGTCAGAGGAGCTGTTTTTGAAGGTAGCGTCATCAGAACAGATGCGACGGAGGCGAAGGAACTGAGAGAATGGGATGGAGTCTTTACAGGAAGCGGGGTGTGAGGAGCTGTAGTCGAGGTAGCTGTGGGAGTCGGTAGGCTTGTAATGGATATTGGTGGACAGTCTATCATCAGAAATTGAGACAGAGAGGTCAAGGAAGGGAAGAGAAGTGTCAGAGATGGACCATGTGAAGATGATGGAGGGGTGGAGATTGGAAGCAAAATTAATAAATTTTTCCAGGTCCCGACGAGAGCATGAAGCAGCACCGAAGTAATCATCGATGTACCGGAGAAAGAGTTGTGGGAGGGGGCCGGAGTAGGACTGGAACAAGGAATGTTCCACATACCCCATAAAGAGACAGGCATAGCTGGGGCCCATGCGGGTACCCATAGCCACACCTTTTATTTAGAGGAAGTGAGAGGAGTTAAAGGAGAAATTGTTCAGTGTGAGAACAAGTTCAGCCAGACGGAGGAGAGTAGTGGTGGATGGGGATTGTTGGGGCCTCTGTTCAAGGAAGAAGCTAAGGGCCCTCAGACCATCCTGGTGGGAGATGGAGGTGTAGAGGGATTGGACATCCATGGTGAAGAGGAAGCGGTTGGGGCCAGGGAACTGGAAATTGTTGATGTGACGTAAGGTGTCAGAGGAATCACGGATGTAGGTGGGAAGGGACTGGACAAGGGGAGAGAGAAGGGAGTCAAGATAACGAGAAATGAGTTCCGTGGGGCAGGAACAGGCTGACACGATCGGTCTGCCAGGACAGTTCTGTTTGTGGATTTTGGGTAGGAGGTAGAAGCGGGCCGTCCGAGGTTGGGCGACTATCAAGTTGGAAGCTGTGGGAGGAAGATCTCCAGAGGAGATGAGGTCAGTGACAGTCCTGGAAACAATGGCTTGATGTTCTGTGGTGGGGTCATGGTCCAGGGAGAGGTAGGAGGAAACGTCTGCGAGTTGACGCTCAGCCTCCACGAGGTAGAGGTCAATGCGCCAGACAACAACAGTACCACCCTTGTCAGCGGGCTTGATGACAATGTTGGGGTTGGACCTGAGAGAACGGAGTGCAGTGAGTTCAGAGAGAGACAGATTAGAATGGGTGAGAGGAGCAGAGAAATTGAGACGGCTAATGTCACGCCGACAGTTCTCAATGAAAAGATCAAGAGAAGGTAAGAATCCAGAGGGAGGGGTCCAAGTGGAGGGAGAATATTGGAGGTGGGTAAAAGGATCCGTTGAACGGGGAGAGGACTCCTGCCCAAAGAAGTGAGCACGGAGACGAAGACGACGGAAAAAGAGTTCAGCATCATGCCGAGCCCGAAATTCATTGAGATGAGGGCGTAAGGGTATGAAACTCAGTCCTTTGCTGAGCACTGAACGTTCAGCATCGGAGAGGGGAAGGTCAGGGGGTATAGTGAATACGCGACTGGGGCTGGGATTGGAAGATGAGGTGAGGACGGAGGGACAAGCAGGGGTGGAGGGTCCCAGATGGGTGTTGGAGTCAATGAGTTGTTGGAGCTTGCGTTCCTTAGCACTTGAGAGAAAGAGAAAAAGTTTCTTGTTGAGGCGATGGATGCATTGAGATGAGGGCGTAAGGGTATGAAACTCAGTCCTTTGCTGAGCATTGAACGTTCAGCATCGGAGAGGGGAAGGTCAGGGGGTATAGTGAATACGCGGCTGGGGCTGGGACAACAACTCATCGACTCCAACACCCATTTGGGACCCTCCACCCCTGCTTGTCCCTCCGTCCTCACCCCATCTTCCAATCCCAGCCCCAGTTGCGTATTCACTATACCCCCTGACCTTCCCCTCTCCGATGCTGAACGTTCAGTGCTCAGCAAAGGACTGAGTTTCATACCCTTACGCCCTCATCTCAATGAATTTCGGGCTCGGCATGATGCTGAACTCTTCTTCCGTCGTCTTCGTCTCCGTGCTCACTTCTTTGGGCAGGAGTCCTCTCCCCGTTCAACGGATCCTTTTACCCACCTCCAATATTCTCCCTCCACTTGGACCCCTCCCTCTGGATTCTTACCTTCTCTTGATCTTTTCATTGAGAACTGTCGGCGTGACATTAGCCGTCTCAATTTCTCTGCTCCTCTCACCCATTCTAATCTGTCTCTCTCTGAACTCACTGCACTCCGTTCTCTCAGGTCCAACCCCAACATTGTCATCAAGCCCGCTGACAAGGGTGGTACTGTTGTTGTCTGGCGCATTGACCTCTACCTCGCGGAGGCTGAGCGTCAACTCGCAGAAGTTTCCTCCTACCTCTCCCTGGACCATGACCCCACCACAGAACATCAAGCCATTGTTTCCAGGACTGTCACTGACCTCATCTCCTCTGGAGATCTTCCTCCCACAGCTTCCAACTTGATAGTCGCCCAACCTCGGACGGCCCGCTTCTACCTCCTACCCAAAATCCACAAACAGAACTGTCCTGGCAGACCGATCGTGTCAGCCTGTTCCTGCCCCACGGAACTCATTTCTCGTTATCTTGACTCCCTTCTCTCTCCCCTTGTCCAGTCCCTTCCCACCTACATCCGTGATTCCTCTGACACCTTACGTCACATCAACAATTTCCAGTTCCCTGGCCCCAACCGCTTCCTCTTCACCATGGATGTCCAATCCCTCTACACCTCCATCCCCTCCCAGGATGGTCTGAGGGCCCTTAGCTTCTTCCTTGAACAGAGGCCCCAACAATCCCCATCCACCACTACTCTCCTCCGTCTGGCTGAACTTGTTCTCACACTGAACAATTTCTCCTTAAACTCCTCTCACTTCCTCCAAATAAAAGGTGTGGCTATGGGTACCCGCATGGGCCCCAGCTATGCCTGTCTCTTTATGGGGTATGTGGAACATTCCTTGTTCCAGTCCTACTCCGGCCCCCTCCCACAACTCTTTCTCCGGTACATCGATGATTACTTCGGTGCTGCTTCATGCTCTCGTCGGGACCTGGAAAAATTTATTAATTTTGCTTCCAATCTCCACCCCTCCATCATCTTCACATGGTCCATCTCTGACACTTCTCTTCCCTTCCTTGACCTCTCTGTCTCAATTTCTGATGATAGACTGTCCACCAATATCCATTACAAGCCTACCGACTCCCACAGCTACCTCGACTACAGCTCCTCACACCCCGCTTCCTGTAAAGACTCCATCCCATTCTCTCAGTTCCTTCGCCTCCGTCGCATCTGTTCTGATGACGCTACCTTCAAAAACAGCTCCTCTGACATGTCCTCCTTCTTCCTTAACCGAGGTTTTCCATCCACGGTCGTTGACAGGGCCCTCAACCGTGTCCGGCCCATATCCCGCGCATCCTCCCTCACGCCTTCTCCTCCTTCCCAGAAACATGATAGGGTCCCCCTTGTCCTCACTTATCACCCCACCAGCCTCCGCATTCAAAGGATCATCCTCCGCCATTTCCGCCAACTCCAGCATGATGCCACCACCAAACACATCTTCCTTCACCCCCCTTCACGGCATTCCATAGGGATCGTTCCCTCCGGGACACCCTGGTCCACTCCTCCATCACCCCCTACTCCTCAACCCCCACTTATGGCACCTCCCCATGCCCACGCAGAAGATGCAACACCTGCCCCTTCACTTCCTCTCTCCTCACCGTCCAAGGGCCCAAACACTCCTTTCAAGTGAAAT
>NW_027599091.1:0-31638 GCF_964194155.1 Cetorhinus maximus | reverse complement strand
CCCCTTCCCCTCCCCCATCCCATTCAATCACCCCCTTCCCCTCCCCAATCCCCTTCACTCGTCCCCTTCCCCTGCCCATCCACTGCACTCACCCCCTTCCCCTTCACCATCCCCTTCACTTAACCCCTTCCCCTCCCCCATCCCGTTCACACACCCCCTTCCCCTCCCCCATCCCCTTCACTCTCCCCCATCCTCTCCCCCATTCCCTTCCCCTCCCAAAATCCATTCCCCTCCCCCATTCCATTCCCCTCACCATCCCCTTCCCCTCCCCATCCCCGTCACCTTCCCCATTCCCTTCTCCTCCCCCATTCCCTACCCCTCCCCATCCCCTTCCCCTCCCCATCCCCTTCCCCTCCCCCATCCCCTTCCTCTCCTCATCCCCTACCCATACCCCATCCCCTCCCCCTCCCCATCCCCTTCCCCTCCCCCATGCCCTTCCCCTCCCCAATGCCCTTCCCCTCCCCCATCCCCTTCCCCTCCCCCATCCCCCTCCCCTCCCCATCCCCTTCCCTTACCGCATCCCTTCCCTCTCCCCTTCCCACCTCCGCTTCCCCATCCCAACTCCACCATCCTCCCTTCCCCAAACCCCTCCCCTTCCCCTCCCCCTCCCCCCTCCCTACCCCCTCTACCCCTCCACCTCCCCCTCACCACCCCTTCCCCACCCCCTGCCCCACACCCTTCCCCTTCCCTTCCCTACCCCTTCCCATCCCCCTTCCCCACCCATTCCTCTACCCTTCCCCAACCCCTTCCCCACCCCCATTCCCCTTCACTCATCCCCTTCCCCTCCCCCATCCTCTTCACTCACTCCCTTCCCCACCCCCGTCCCCTTCACCATCCCCTTCACTCACCCCTTCCCCTCCCCCATTTCCTTCACTCACCCCCTTCCCCTCCCCCATCCCCTTCACTCACCCCTTCCCCTCCCCCATTTCCTTCACTCACCCCCATCCCCTAACTCCATCCCCTCCACTCAACCCCTTCCCCTTCACCATCTCCATAACTCACCATCTTCCCCTCCCCATCCCCTTCACTCACCCCCTTCCCCTTCACCGTCCCCTTCACTCAACCCCTTTCCCTCTCTAATCCCATTCACTCATCCCCTTCACTCACTCCCTTCCACACCCCCATCCCCTTCACTCTCCCCATTCCGCTCCCCAATCCCCTTCACTTACCCCCTTCCCCTCCCACATTCCTTTCACTGACCCCCTTCCCCTCCCCCATCCCATTCACTCAACCCCATCCCCTCCCCCAACCCCTTCACTCACATCCTTCCACTCACCCATTCCCATTCCTCACACCCTTACCCTCCACATCCCCTTCACTCACCCCCTTCCCCTTCACCATCCCCTTCACTCACCCCTTCCCCTACCCCATTCCCTTCACTCATCCCCTTCCCTCCCCCATCCCCTTCACTCACACCTTTCCCTCCCCCATTCCCTACACTCACCCCCATCCCCTAACTCCATCCACTCCACTCAACCCCTTCCCCTTCACCATCTCCATAACTCACCACCTTCCCCACCCCATCCCCTTCACTCACCCCCTTCCCCTTCACCGTCCCCTTCACTCAACCCCTTTCCCTCTCTAATCCCATTCACTCATCCCCTTCACCTGCCCCATCCCCTTCACTCACTCCCTTCCACAGCCCCATCCCCTTCACTCTCCCCATTCCGCTCCCCAATCCCCTTCACTTACCCCTTCCCCTCCCCCATTCCTTTCACTCACCCCCTTCCCCTCCCCCATCCCATTCACTCAACCCCATCCCCTCCCCCAACCCCTTCACTCACATCCTTCCACTCACCCATTCCCATTCCTCACACCCTTTCCCTCCACATCCCCTTCAGTCACCCCCTTCCCCTTCACCATCCCCTTCACTCACCCCTTCCCCTACCCCATTCCCTTCATTCATCCCCTTCCCTCCCCCTTCCCTTTCACTCGTCCCCTTCCCCTCCCCCATCCCGTACACTCACCCCCTTCCCCTACCCCATCCTCTTCACTCACCTCCTTCCCCTTCACCATCCCCTTCACTCACCCCCTTCCCCTTCCCTTCCCACATTCCGTTCACTCACCCCCTTCCCCTTCCACTCCCCCATTTCCCTTCACTCACCCCCTTCCCCTCCCCAATCCCCTTCACTCACCCCCTTCCCCTCCCCCATCCCATTCACTCACCCCTATCCCCTCCCCCATCACCTTCTCTCACTCCCTTCCCGTACCCCATCCCCTACACTCACCCCCTTCCCCCACCCCATCCCCTTCACTCACCCTCTTCCCCTTCACCATCCCCCTCACTCACCCCCTTCCCCTCCCACATCCCCTTCACTCACCCCCTTCCCCTTCACCAACCTCTTCACTCACCCCCTTCCCCTCCCCCATCCCCTTCACTCATCCACTTCCCCTTCACCATCCCCTTCACTCACCCCCTTCCCTTCCCCCATCCCCTTCACTCGTCCCCTTCCCCTCCCCCATCCTCTTCAGTCACTCCCTTCCCCACCCCCGTCCCCTTCACTCAACCCCTTCCCCTCCCCCATCCCATTCACTCACCCCCTTCCCCTCCCCCATCCCCTTCACTCACCCCTTCCCCTCCCCAATTCCCTTCACTCAGCCCCGTCTCCTCCCCCATCCCCTTCACTCACCCCCTTCCCCTCCCCCATCCCCTTCACTCATCCACTTCCCCTTCACCATCCCCTTCACTCACCCCCTTCCCTTCCCCCATCCCCTTCACTCGTCCCCTTCCCCTCCCCCATCCTCTTCAGTCACTCCTTCCCCACCCCCGTCCCCTTCACTCAACCCCTTCCCCTCCCCCATCCCATTCACTCACCCCCTTCCCCTCCCCCATCCCCTTCACTCACCCCTTCCCCTCCCCAATTCCCTTCACTCAGCCCCGTCTCCTCCCCCATCCCCTTCACTCACCCCCTTCCCCATCACCATCCCCTTCACTCACCCCCTTCCCCTTCACCACACCTTTCACTCACCCCCTTCCCCTCCCCCATCCCCTTCACTGATCCCCTTCCCCACCCCCATCCCCTTCACTCACCCCCTTCCCCTCCCCCATCCCCTTCACTCACCCCCATCCCCTCCCCCAACCCATTCACTCACCCCTTCCCCTCCCCCATCCCCTTCACTCACCCCCTTCCCCTTCAACATCCCCTTCACTCACCCCCTTCCCCTCTCCCATCCCCTTCACGCACCCCCTTCCCATTCACCATCCCCTTCACTCGTCCCCTTTCCCTGCCCCTCCCCTTCACTCACCCCCTTCCCCTCCCCCATCCCCTTCACTGATCCACTTCCCCTCCCCCATCCCCTTCACTCACTCCCTTCCCCTCCCCCATCCCGTTCACTCACTCCCTTCCCCTCCCCATCCCCTTCGCTCACCACCTTCCCCTCCCCCATCCCCTTCACTCACCCCCTTCCCCTCCCCCATCCCCCTCACTCACCCCCTTCCCCTTCACCGTCCCCGTCACTCACCCTCTTCCGCTCCCCCATCCCCTTCACTCACCTCCTTCCCCACCCCGTCCCCTTCACTTGTCCCCTTCCCCTGCCCATCCCCTTCACTAACCCCCTTCCCCTTCACCATCCCCTTCACTCATCCCCTTCCCCTCCCCCATCCCCTTCACTCATCCCCTTCCCCTCCCCTATCCCCTTCAATCACTCCCTTCCCCTCTCCAATCACCTTCACTCACCCCCTTCCCCTCCCCGATCCCCTTCACTCTCCCCCTTCCCCTTTACCATCCCCTTCACTCACCCCCTTCCCCTCCCCCATCCCCTTCACTCGTCCCCTTCCCCTGCCCATCCCCTTCACTCACCCCATTCCCCTTCACAATCCCCTTCACTCAACCCCATCTCCTTCACTCAACCCCTTCCCCTCCCCTATCCCGTTCACCCCCCCCCTTCCCCTCCCGCATCCCCTTCACTCACTCACTTCCCCTCCCCAATCCCCTTCATTCAACCCCTTCCCCTCCCGCATCCCCTTCACTCACTCACTTCCCCTCCCCAATCCCCTTCATTCAACCCCTTCCCCTCCCGCATCCCCTTCACTCACTCACTTCCCCTCCCCCATTCCCTTCCCCTCCCCCATTCCATTCCCCTCCCCCATTCCATTCCCCTCACCATCCCCTCCCCCAAACCCTTCCACACCCCATCCCCTTCCCCGCCCCAACCCCTTCCTCTCCCCATCTCCTTCCCCCCCTCCATCCGCTTCCCCTCCCCATCCCCTTCCCCTCCCCATTCCCTTCACCTCCCCCATTCCCTTCTCCTCCCCCATCCCCTTCCCCTCCCCCATCCCCTTCCTCTCCCCATCCCCTACCCATACCCCATCCCCTTCCCCTCCCCCATGCCCTTCCCCCCCCCAATGCCCTTCCCCTCCCCCATCCCCTTCCCCTCCCCCATCCCCTTCCCCTCCCCATCCCCTTCCCTTACAGCATCCATTCCCTCTCCCCTTCCACCTCCGCCTCCCCATCCTAACTCCACCATCCTCCCTTCCCCAACACCCTCCCCTTCCCCTCCCCCTCCCCCCTCCCTACCCCCTCTACCCCTCCACCTCCCCCTAACCATCCCTTCCCCACCCCCTGCCCCACACGCCTTCCCCTCTCCCTTCCTTACCCCTTCCCCACCCCCTTCCCCACCCCCATACCCCTTCACTCATCCCCTTCCTCTCCCCCATCCGCTTCACCTCCACCATCCCCTTCACTCACCCCTTCCCCTCCCCCATCCCCTTCAATCACCCCATTCCCCTTCACCATCCCCTTCCCTCACCCACTTCCCCTCCCCCATCCCCTTCACTCACCCCTTCCCCTCCCCCATTCCCTACACTCACCCCCTTCCCCTACCCCATCCCCTCCACTCAACCCCTTCCCCTTCACCATCTCCTTAACTCACCCCCTTCCCCTCCCCATCCCCTTCACTCATCCCATTCCCCTCCCCCATCCCCTTCACTCACTCCCTTCCACACCCCCATCCCCTTCACTCACCCCATTCCCCTCCCCAATCCCCTTCACTTACCCCCTTCCCCTCCCCTATTCCTTTCACTCACCCCCTTCCCCTCCCCCATCCCATTCACTCATCCCCTTCCCCTCCCCCAACCCCTTCACTCACATCCTTCCCCTTCCTCTCCCCCATCCCATTCACTCATCCCCTTCCCCTCCCCAACCCCTTCAATCACATCCTTCCCCTTCCCCTCACCCATTCCCATTCCTCACACCCTTTCCCTCCACATCCCCTTCACTCACCCCCTTCCCCTTCACCATCCCCTTCACTCAACCCTTCCCCTACCCCATTCCCTTCACTCGTCCCCTTCCCCTCCCCCATCCTCTTCACTCACCCCCTTCCCCTTCGCCATCACCTTCACTCACCCCCTTCCCCACCCCCATCCCCTTCACTCACCCCTTCCCCTCCCCCATTCTCTTCACTCACCCCCTTCCCCTTCACCATCCCCTTCACTCACCCCCTTCCCTTCCACCATCCCCTTCACTCACTCCTTCCCCTCCCCCATTCCCTACACTCACCCCCTTCCCCCACCCCATACCCGTCACTCACCCCCTTCCCCTTCACCATCCCCTTCACTCACCCCCTTCCCCTCCCCCATCCCCTTCACTCACCCCCTTCCCCTTCACCAACCCCTTCACTCACCCCATTCCCCTCCCCCATCCCCTTCACTCATCCCCTTCCCCTTCACCATCCCCTTCACTCACCCCCTTCCCCTCCCCCATCCCCTTCACTCGTCCCCTTCCCCTGCCCATCCCCTTCTCTCACACCCTTCCCCTCTCCCATCCCCTTCACTCATCCCCTTCCCCTGCCCATCCACTGCACTCACCCCCTTCCCCTTCACCATCCCCTTCACTCACCCCCTTCCCCTCCCCCATCCACTTCACTCATCCCCTTCCCCTCCCCCATTCCCTTCACTCACCCCCTTCCCCTCCCCCATCCCCTTCACTCAACCCCTTCCCCTCCCCATCCCCTTTCACTCACCCCCTTCCCCTTCACCATGCCCTTCACTCATCCCCTTCCCTCCCCCATCCCCTTCACTCACCCCCTTCCCCTTCACCATACCTTTCACTCAGCCCCTTCCCCTCCCCCAACCCCTTCACTGATCCCCTTCCCCACCCCCATCCCCTTCACTCAACCCCTTCCCCTACCCCATCCCATTCACTCACCCCCTTCCCCTCCCCATCCCCTTCACTCACTCATTGCCACAGAAGGCCGTGGAGGTCAACTCATTGTGTGTATTTAAGACCGAGATCGATAGGTTCTTGACTGGTAAGGGGGATCAAAGGTAACAGGGGAGAAGGCGGGAGAATGGGGTTGAGAAACTGATCAGCCCTGATTGAATGGCGGAGCAGACTCGATGGGCCGAAGGGCCTCATTTCTGCTCCTATGCCTTATGGTCTTATGGTCTTCCAATTCACCTGGGCCAGTAGAAATGTCATTCAAATGAAAGCAGGTTGACTTATTTTCGTTGATGCGATGGGATTTCTTGCCCAACTCCCATTCCCCTTGAGAAGGCGGTGAAGAGCTGTGTTCTAGGACCGTTGCAGTCCATGTTACACTCTCCTAGCGCTGTAACCAACTGTGGTAGAAAAGAATTAAGCAGATTTTAAAAAAATATCAGAACACATAGGTTTTTAAATGTCCCGGCTTTCTAGTGTCGTCGAACGCAATTGGTGGTTCGAGCAAGCAGTGTTCATCGTGGAAAATATGCTTTATGCGTGTAAAATACACACATACACACTGACCCTGACACACTCAGAACCGCGCTCACAAGAAATGGGGGTGGGAGCGACTGGTAGGCGGAGCTGGATGACCAAAGGCATTTTACGCACAGAGATAAGACCTGCTGAGTTTTGCCAGGTAATTCTATTCTCATTTTATGTCTTCGTGTGGGTTACCCAGTCTCATCCCCTCCCCGCCTCTCTCTGTCTCTCTCTCTCTCTCTCCCTCTCTCTTCCTCAGTCAGGTCGGGGCGGGCTGTATAAAAGCGGAAACTCTTTCGAGTTATCAACAGATCGCATGTAACTCTTTCGAGTACAATCACAGTTCTTGGTTTTTCCGGGAGTGGGACATGAACCCACCACCCTCTGATTCAAAGGCGAGGGTGCTATGGACTGAGCCACAGCTGACAGGTGAAGCCGTCCCCCCACTCATTCAGCAGCGACTCGACTGAAGAAGCATCATGTCTGGCAGAGGGAGCACCGCCATGGATGTGGTGTACGCTCTGAAACGCCCAGGGCCGCACTCTCTATGGATTCGGCGGCTGAACACATCGACCCGACCCTATCACAAAACCCAAAGGCTCTTCTCAGAGCCGCCCACAACCTCACATTGGGAGCCAGTGACCTCAAGAGAGGCAGCGGAGAATCTTAAATGTGACATTATATCAAAGCTTTACTGCATCCCCCCTTTCACAACGCAATCCTAAACGGCAGGAATTTTTTAATTCATTCCGGGTGCTCGTGTCTATTACAAGTGTGGTGGTTTTGGAGGTAGTCCCGAGTTTTATTCCCGCATCTTTCACAGTGATGGAGGTTCGACCTCAATCCTGGTGGGAACAGCCATTGGGATTGAAAACACATAATGAAACGACGAAGCGTCAGGTTGTATATTTTTGCTGCTTAGATTATGTTTCCCATCAATCTCTCTCTCTCTCTCTCTCTGTGGTGGTATCGTCGCTGGGCTGATAACCCAGGGACTCCCCGGTAAATAATGACCTGGTTTCCAATCAACAGAACTAAGGAAAAATAGAAAAGAGGTGAAATATAAGCTGGTTGAGGGAGGGGGGGGTGGGTGGGACGGGTGGAGCTGGATAGAGGAGGGGCCAGTGATTGGTGGAGGCAAAGGAGAGATTGCCAATGATGTCATAGACAAAAGGACAAAGGGGTGTGGACGGTGGTGATATTGGCCGAGGAATGTGCTCATGGGGACACTAAGGGTAGAAAGCAGGACGAGCAAGTGACAGAGAGCCCTAGTGGGGGTGGGGGTTTGGGGTGGTCGAAATAGGGTAAAAGGTGGAGATAAAACAATGGATGGAAATACATTTAAAAAATAATGGAAATAGGTGGGGTAAAGAAAAATATATTTTTTTTAAATTATAAATTATTTGAAAAAGGGGGTGGGTGGGTGGTGGGGATCGGAAAGGGGGTGGGGACGGAGGAGAGAGTTCATGATCTAAAATGGTTGAGCTCAATCGGAACTGAGCTACAGAACTGAGGAACCGGTGCAATAATGGTTTGAAAGATCTTGGATGATTTGCTCTCTCGAGGTTAGCTTACAATGTACCTTGAGCACGGCCTCTCCTTTCCCTCCCCTCCCACCCACCACCTCGACTCGCGTCAAGTCCCGGAGTCTGCTTGATTTTCACTCGACCTCTTAAAAGACCCTCGCCCCCTGCGCTGACTTCACCCCGGCTCAAATGGTCACCCGCTGGCCTCTGGTCGACTGGGACCTGCCCTTCGGAGAGCACAGTGTTCTTCCACACTATGTTAAAGACGTTGCATTCTCGCCCTGTCCACCATTTTCACTTCTTTGGCATCTTTTTTTGTTGTAGACATCGTATTCTCACCTCAGCACTATTTTCACTCCCCCCACCCACCCCCCGGATCATTGCTCATTCAGACATCAGGGGAATTGGAGTGTACTCGGTGAGGGGGTGTGTATGACTCTCTGGATGGAAACTCTTATCGAGTTATCAACAGTCACAGATTGTAACTCTTTCGAGTACAATCACAGTTCTTGGTTTTCCGGGAGTGGGACATGAACCCACAACCCTCTGATTCAAAGGCGAGGGTGCCATGGACTGAGCCACAGCTGACACCTCCCTCTCTGGATGGAAACGGTATCGCCTCCATGTCCGAGTCCCTCTGAAATTGGCGGGCATGTTGAAATTGATGAACTGTCAGTTTCTGCTCCACCAATCAGGGCCCAGGAATCCATGCAGCCCCGCTGCTCTTTTCAAATTTCCCGGCGGGATTTGCACTGCATCCTATCAGGACAGGAGGGAGGTCACGGACAATGTCTTAAACTCTTTCGAGTTACCAACAGTCACAGATTGCAACTCTTTTGAGTACAATCACAGTCCTTGGTTTTTCCGGGAGTGGGACATGAACCCACGTCCCTCTGATTCAAAGGCGAGGGTGCTATGGACTGAGCCACAGACAGACACAGAGCGGCTTCATCATTCTCAGGGAGGTGTCAGCTGTGGCTCAGTCCACAGCACCCTCGCCTTTGAATCAGAGGGTTGTGGGTTCATGTCCGACTCCCGGAAAACCAAGAACTGCGATTGTACTCGAAAGAGTTACAATCTGTGACTGTCGATAACTCGAAAGAGTTTCATCATTCTCAGAGTCTGTGTTCCACAGCGTTTGTTATCATGGCCAGGACCAAGCAGACAGCGCGCAAGTCGACCGGAGGGAAAGCTCCCCGCAAGCAGCTGGCTACCAAAGCTGCCCGCAAGAGCGCTCCAGCCACGGGCGGCGTCAAGAAGCCCCACCGCTACAGGCCCGGCACTGTGGCTCTGCGGGAGATCCGCCGCTACCAGAAATCCACCGAGCTGCTGATCCGCAAACTGCCCTTCCAGCGCCTGGTGCGAGAGATCGCTCAGGACTTCAAGACCGACCTGCGCTTCCAGAGCTCGGCCGTCATGGCCCTGCAGGAGGCCAGCGAGGCTTACCTGGTGGGGCTCTTTGAGGACGCCAACCTGTGCGCCATCCACGCCAAGCGAGTCACCATCATGCCCAAGGACATCCAGCTGGCCCGGCGCATCCGCGGGGAGCGCGCCTAGACTCACCCTACCCGACTCTGGACTGAGCCTATCCAACTCTGGACTGAGCCTATCCAACTCTGGACTGAGCCTATCCAACTCTGGACTGACCCTATCCGACTCTAGACTTCCCCAACCACCGAGAACCACAAAGGCTCTTTTAAGAGCCACCAAGTTATCCAATGAGAGCATTAATCGCCACGAGGCAGGTGTTATTTTTTGGTAGTGTGAAAGACAAAATACTGCGGATGCTGGAAACCCGAAAAAATAACCAGCCACAGGCTGTTTTTTGCCGTCAAATCGCGGTTACACCTCGACACGTGGTCGTTGATTGAATGGCGGAGCAGTCTCGATGGGCCGAATGGCCTAATTGCTGCTCCCGCGCCTTATGGTCGACCCTCGCCCGCCTCAATCCACCCCATTCCCTGACTTTCTCGGAGAGACTCAGCAGCGTCGGTGGAGAGAATCAGTTAAATGTTTCGAGTCCGTGTGCCTCTCTAGGAGAGTCCTGCGGAACCCACATGGACAAGTCACTCGGACCCGAGGCGTTAACTCTAGTCTCTCTCTCCCTCTCTCTCTCCCTCTCTCTCTCTCCAGAGGTTTTGCCAGACCTGCTGAGCTTTTCCAGCATTTTACTGATTTTTGTTTCAGATTCCCAGCATCCGCAGTATTTTACTTCTTTGCTAATGAAGGATGAAGGTGGAGGCGCAGATGCGGATTGGTCGGATTCCAGCCCTTTTTTTTTTGTCACGTTCCTGGTGTTCCCATCTGCCACCGGTCCCTCATGTAGTAATCCTTTTAGAGTGAGCCCTTCGACAAAGCCGAACAGGAAAGAGCCGTAATCATCTTTTTCTCTAAAACTAATTTGTAACTCTTTCGAGTTATCGACAGATCGCATGTAACTCTTTCGAGTACATTCACAGTTCTTGGTTTTTTCCGGGAGTTGGGACATGAACCCACAAACCCTCTGATTCAAAGGCGAGGGTGCTATGAACTGAGCCACACCCTACCCTGTCTATACACTCACGTAATCCTTAAATAGCTGTGAAGAGGACGGCGCACCTCCCCCTCCCTGTGTTATTGTGAGCCACGGTCGCAGAGTCATGCAGCTCAGAATCAGGCCCCTCGTGTCCGTTCCGGCCATCAAGCACCTATCTCTTCTAACCCCATCGTCCGGCATTTGGCCCGCAGCCCCGTCTGCTACGGGGTTTCAAGTGCTCATCCAAACACGTTTTAATTGTTGTGAGGTTTCCTGCCTCGGCCGCCCACACCCCTCAGGCAGTACGTTCCAGATTCCAACCACGCTCTGGGTGAGGAGAAAAGAAAAAATCCTCAGATCCCCTCTGAACCTCCTGCCTTGGCACGTCATAACATTCAAGGCTATGGCCCAAGCGCTGATAAATGGGGTTTAGGTAGGTAGGGAGGTAGGTCAGGTGTTTCTCACGTGTCGGTGCAGACCCGTCCGCACTGTGTGATTCTGTTATTAAATCTATGCCCCCTGGTTACCGACTTCCGTGAAACTCTTTCGAGTTATCAACAGTCACAGATTGCAACTCTTTCGAGTACAGTCGTAGTTCTTGGTTTCCGTGAAACTCTTTCGAGTTATCAACAGTCACAGATTGCAACTCTTTCGAGTACAATCACAGTTCTTGGTTTCCGTGAAACCCTTTCGAGTTATCAACAGTCACAGATTGCAACTCTTTCGAGTACAATCACAGTTCTTGGTTTTCCGGGGAGTGGGGACATGAACCCACGACCCTCTGATTCAAAGGCGAGGGTGCTATGAACTGAGCCACAGCTGACACCTCCTGACTTCTGTGAAGGGGAACAATTTCCTTCCTATCTACCCGATTATGCCCCTCATAATTTTGTAACCTCTCATCAGGTTCCCCCTCAGTCTTCTCGGGTCGAAGAAAAACAACCCTCGCCTCGCGCAGAATCACAGGGGCAGAAGAGGCCCTTCGGCCCATCGAGTCCATCCAGTCTCTCTTCACAGCTGAAACGCTCCAGTGTAGTCACCCTCCCCAGCGTCATCACATCCCTGTGGTGTTCTGTGACAGGGGTAGATCAAAGCAGTGCCACTAGAGTGATATGGACTCTTCTCAGTCGCTTTCGCGGTGGAATTGGCTGATTCTAGCTGCAAGAATGGCCGCTTCACTTGACCTTCGAGCCCCCCAGTGTTGCTTTTCCTGGGCACGAGGCATCACCGCAGCCTAAACAATGGTCACGCCAACAGTTGGGGCCGAGCAGAGCTCCCATTTCTCTGTGCACACGGCCGGCCGGGGAGAGGGGTGAAATATAAGCTGGTTTAAGGTGGGGGGCGGGGGGAGAGAGAAGTTGAGGGTGGGGTGGTTTAGGGACAAGCAAGCAGTGATAGGAGCAGATAATCAAAAGATGTCACAGACAAAAGGATCAAAGAGGTGTTGAAGGTGGTGATATTATCTAAGAAAAGTGCTAATTAAGAATGGAAGACAGGACACTCAAGGTACAGCTCTAGTGGGGGTGGGGTGGACAGACTAACAAAGTTTTAGTTTTAGATTTAAAAATAATGGAAATAGGTGGGAAAAGAAGAATCTATATAAATTATTTGAAAAAAAAGGGGAGGGGGAAGAAACGGGGTGGGGATGGGGGGAGGGGGAGTTTAAGATCTAAAGTTGTTGAATTCAATATTCAGCCCGGAAGGCTGTAAAGTGCCTAGTCGGAAGATGAGGTGCTGTTCCTCCAGTTTGCGTTGGGCTTCACTGGAACAATGCAGCAAGCCAAGGACAGACATGTGGGCAAGAGAGCAGGGTGGAGTGTTAA
The DNA here is from genome assembly GCF_964194155.1 of Cetorhinus maximus. Lineage (NCBI taxonomy): Eukaryota > Metazoa > Chordata > Chondrichthyes > Lamniformes > Cetorhinidae > Cetorhinus > Cetorhinus maximus. The sequence goes on along the minus strand of NW_027599091.1, from coordinate 19,091 downwards.
AATGGCAAGCGACAGGGAGGTTTGGGTCTTTCTTGCGGACAGACCAAGGTGACCAACACTTAACTCACCAGTCAGGTGACGCACGGAGATGAGGGCGAAACATAAATACCGGCGCCAAATGAACAGGCTCCAACCGATTGTTTATTTTCTAAACTGAAAAGCTCAGCAATATAATTGTAAATCAAAGAGCGATTTTAACCGAAAACTGGGAAGTACTGTTGATATATCACCGCCAGTATTATTTTTTTAAAAATCGCTCTCCTCGTTTTAATATTTCACATGGTATCAGGAATTTCAGATTCGCTTTTACAATCTGGTCCCTACTCTTCCTCGGTTAAGAAGGTCAGAAGTGGGGACGATCGCTGACGATTGCACAATCTTCCCTCGCATTGATGACTCCTCAGGTACTGACGCAATCCATGCCCAAAAACCGGGCAGCAAGGCCTGGACAATATCCAGGCTTGGGCTGACAAGTAAGTGGCAAGTAGCATTTGCGCCACACAAGTGCCAGGCAATGACCAGCTCCAACAAGTGAAAATCTAACCGTCGCCCTTGACATTCAATGGCATTTTACCATCACTGAATCCCCCCCACTATCAACATCCTGGGGGTTACCATTGACCAGAAACTGAACTGGGACCAGCCATATAAATACTGTGGCTACAAGAAGGGGTCTGGGGTGAGGAATCCAACAGTGAGTAACTCACCTCCTGACTCCCCAAAGCCTGTCCACCATCTACAAGGCACAAGTCAGGAGTGTGATGGGATACTCCCCACTTGCCTGGATGAGTGCAGCTCCCACAACACTCAAGAAACTCGACACCATCCAGGACAAAGCAGCCCAGCCCGCTTGAAAAGCCCCCTTTCCACAAACAAACATTCATTCCCTCCACCACCGACGCACAGTAGCAGCAGTGTGTACACCATCTACAAGATGCACAGCAGCAACTCACCAAGCATCCTTAGACAGCACCTTCCAAACCCATGACCTCTACCATCTAGAAGGACAAGGGCAGCAGATACATGGGAACACCACCACCTGGAAGTTCCCCTCCAAGCCACTCACCATCCTGACTTGGAAATAAATCATCTTTCTTTCACTGTCGCTGGGTCAAAATCCTGGAACCCTCTTCCTAACAGCACTGTGGGTGTACCTACACCACAGGGACAAAATCCTGGAACTCCCTCCCTAACAGCACTGTGGGTGTACCTACACCACAGGGACAAAATCCTGGAACTCCCTCCCTAACAGCACTGTGGGTGTACCTACACCACAGGGACAAAATCCTGGAACTCCCTCCCTAACAGCACTGTGGGTGTACCTACACCACATGGGCTGCAGCGGTTCAAGAATTTAGCTCACCTCCACCTTCTCAAGGGCAATTAGGCATGAGGCCTGAATGCTGACAAATGAATGAATAAAAAAACAAAACCGACTGTAATCTGCGAGTTGAATGATCCATTTCGCGGTGCTCTGTAACTGGACACATTTCAACTCAGCCTGTGAATAATACCACATCATATTTTAGACTGGTCCCCATTCACGCAATTGAAAAATGCAACATAGGTTTGTTGCTAGAAATTTGGTGAACTTTCAGATTTGGTGGTTCGTGAGCACTGCCGCTGGAAGATTTCTTTACAAACATTTTTCTCATGGGATGTGGGAGACACTGGCTAGGTCCTGGCCATCCCTAAATGCCCCTTGAGAAGGAGCTGGGGGAGCCGTCTTCTTAAACTGCTCCAGTCCATGTGAGGTGAGCAGACCCACAGCCATGTTGTTAAGCAGGTCAGCAGATTCCGTGTGCAATGTGGTACTGAGTGCAAATCTGATGAAAGAGGAAACTGACAAGTTTGTGTATAATAGGCTCTTACTATATTGTTAGGACACAGCAGGTGGTCAAGGCTGAATTATTTATAATCCCAGAGGGAAACTTTAAACAACTGTCATAACCTTTTCACTTGGTACGTTTGAGATGCAGGTCTGAATTTAGATGAGAAACCACCAAACCTCCAGAGGTTTGTTTTTATATATCAATTAAACATTTATTGATTTAACAAGCGATTAAACACATACACATGCCTACAAATTACTACCATAATAACTTTTAAACTAATGCCCACATTAGGGTAAACCTTTACCAAGGCAACAATAACCCGGAGACTTAAATAGGCACCAGACAAATGACATTTTATATTACGAATTCAAAAGGAGGTCCCTTGCAATTTGTTTCCTTTGTCGGCAGTTGTATGGCTTACAGGCTACTTAGATATTACATACATCTCACCTACACACACAAAACTCTTTTCTGTATATACCTAGCCTTCCCTGTGAATACAAATTCTCCTTATATCACCAGGCCCTTTGAACTCCACCTCTTCTAACAATAAAACTGCTTTCATAGTTACCAATTTAATTTGTAATATAAACATATTGCTTGGTGTCTGCTAGCTAGGTGCAAGATTTCACCTCCAGTCTTTGAATGTTGAAAAAAAAAACAAAATGCAAATGTACTTTACTGTTTAACATTCTAAAGCTACTATTCAAAGCACCCAGACTAGCTAGCTTTAATCCAATTAAGACACACACACACCCTATTACAAGTCCGATTTAAAATAATTTTCAAAAATATTATACACATTAATATCTTCATGACATACACCCAGGACAGGAAAGGGGCCAAAAGGTTAAGCACACAGAGGTTCAGGGTGAAGTGATTTAATGAACGGAACATTAGTAAATAGAGACACCAAGATCGCAGGGACAGTGAAACACGGACACAGATTGTGTGTGTTTGAAACAGGGATCACAAAGGCAAGTGTGAAGCTCCAGACGTTTTGGACTAAAACAAATCAATATTATAGAGCTCAAAGCAAAATACTGCGGATGCTGGGAATCTGAAACAGAAACAAAGATTGTTGGAAAAACTCAGCAGGTCTGACAGCGTCTGTAGTGGGGAAGACAGAGTTAATGTTTTGAGTCCATATGACTCTTCAACAGAATTAAAGAGAAATAGAAATGAGGTGAAATATAAGCTGTTTAAGGGGGGGGGTTTAGACAGGAGAAGCTGGATAGAGGGTCAGTGATAGGTGGAGGCAAAGGCGAGATTGCCAAAGACGTCATGAACAATAAGTCAAAGGGGTGTTGACGGTGGTGATATTAGCTGCAGGATGGTGACATTAAGGGTAGAAAGCAGGATGAGCAAGTGACAGATGGCCCTGGTGGGGGTGGGGGTCTGGAAGGGGGGAACAAATCGAAAAAGGGTAAAAAGGTGGGGGTAAAACAACATGGAAATAAATTGTAAAAATAATAATAGAAAGAGGTGGGAAAAGAAAAAAATATATATAATTATTGGAAAAAATGGGATAATAAAGGGGGTGGGGATGGAGGAGAGAGTTCATGGTCTGTAGTTGTTGAACTCAATATTCAGTCCGGAAGGCTGTAAAGTGCCTAAGCGGAAGATGAGGTGCTGTTCCTCCAGTTTGCTTAAGGCTTCACTGGAACAATGCAGCAGGCCAAGGACGGACATGTGGGCAAGAGAGCAGGGTGGAGTGTTGAAATGGCAAGCGACAGGGAGGTTTGGGTCATGCTTGCGGACAGACCGAAGGTGTTCCACAAAGCGGGTCACCCAGTCTGCGTTTGGTCTCTCCAATGTAGAGGAAACCACATTGGGAGCAACGAATGCAGTCGACTAAATTGAGGGAAGAGCAAGTGAAATGCTGCTTCACTTGGAAGGAGTGTTTGGAATATTATAGAGCTTTAGCCATAGCTTTTTCAGAGACTGTGTGATTGGCTCTTACAAAACACTTTGTGGACTTTTAGTTGGAACTGGGACACTCTGGCCACCACCTTTGACCCCTCTGCCATGGCGTGCTCGGCCAGTTCCCCGGGCAGCAGCAGGCACACGGTGGTCTGGATCTCCCGGGAGCTGATGGTGCTGCCGCTTGTTGTGGTGGGACAGGCGGGAAGCCTCACCCGTGATGCGCTCGAAAATATCATCAACGAACGAGTTCATGATGCTCATGGCCTGGGGGGAGTTGCCGGTGTCCGGGTGAACCTGCTTCATCACCTTTGTAGGTATAGATGGAGCAGTTTTCCTTCCTGGATCTCTTCGTCTTCTTGCCGCTCTCCTTGGAAACTGGGACATTTCAGGGCTTTAATTTTTGCAAAAATACACTTTAGTGATAAAACATCGGAAAGACCATTACAAAGCATTTCCAAAATGACCATCCCAGAAAGTGGAATGATATTCAAAATTGTCCACATCGATCATGTTGCTCTCTTGAGGAGGTTCAATATAATCAAAGCAACATGGAAGATATTTCAAAATGGTCATTACAGAAAGTGCAATGATATCAACATTGTCCACCTAGATCATGTTGTAGGCTGAGGTGCTTCAATGTAATTGTCAGATATTCACTGTATACATTCAATGCGAGACAAACGGCCTGAGGTGTTCCAGACAATGTGCAGCCCCTCAGTGTCGCACAGCTGGAAGGTTGTAGCCAGCGACTTTCCCCACTGCATCTCTGCAGCAGCTGCCCCAAGCTTTAGTGCGTCCCTCAGCGCTGGGAATGTGCCAGTCTGAAAACCTTGTTCACGGGCAACTCTTTGCGCTGGAAGACCAACACATTTTTGGCAGACCAAAGAGCGTCTTTCATCGAGTTGATGATCCTCCAGCCGCAGTTGATGTCTGTCTCGGTGTTGGTGTCCCTGGGAACAGCCCCGTAGAGCAACAGAGTCCTGTGTCACGGAACTGCTCGGGGTGAACCTCGACAGAAACCACTGCATCTCCCTCCAGGCCTGCACGGCAAAGGCACAGTCCACAAGGAGGTGAACCAATGGTCCCTTTCCCGGCACAGCCACCTCGAGGGCAACTTGCGGAGGCGGGGGGGGTAAGAGTACGGGCTTGTGGGAAAGATCTGACGCGGAGGACCATTCTCACCACCAGCCAAGCTGCGTCTTGGCGCCTGTTTGAAAGCTCTGGGCTTCAGGCGTTCTGCCAAATGACTTTTTGCCTGTCTCCGTCCGACAGGATCCACCATCTCCTTTTCCCGCAGGGCCTCTAGGACGTTAAGTGCCGACAACTGCCCGATGGACTTGTGGTCAAAGCGACTTTCTTGATTTTATTTTCTGAAAAATATTCATAAAATATCTGAAAGAACATTTACAAAACATTTCTAAATGGCCATCACAAAAAGTGGAACGATATATTCAAAGTTGTCTACGTAGATCATGTTGTACTCTGACATTCTTCAATATAATCAAAGGAACATTGCAGGCATTTCAACATGGTCATTACAGACAGTCAGACAGTGCAATGGTATTTAAGTTAACTTCATAGATCGTACCGCACCCAGAGATTGTCAACCGTGGCCAGGGGAAACTGCAGGCACTCAATGAAAACTCTGACTAAACTTGTTTCTTTTCAGACTAACCTCGAGCTCTATGCTGATGAGGGATGGTTGATAGCTTAGTTCCAGGTTGGCTAATTCGCAATGATGTCAATGTTATATCCATCCAGCTTGTTCGTTGAGCTACTCGATCACTTCTATTGCTCGTCACAGCAACTAGCTGTCTCGGCCGCCAAATTATCCAATACCCTCCCCCACCCCCAATCCACCCAATTCCCTGACTTCCTTGGAAAAGAAAAACTCAGCCGGTCTAGCAGCCTCTGTGGAGAGTGAAACAGAGTTAAAGTTTCCAGTCCGTAGGATGGACAGTCGTGAAACCACGGAGCCATCGAGAAACTGTTGTATGTCCGCCCTGTGAGTATGTGTTTCGCTTTCCCTGTCCGTTTATGAAATGTCACTGTGGATGTTACTACATACATGAGAGTTTCTGGTTGGTGTGTGTTTATTTTATTCTGCATCCTGGAGTCTATGTTGTCAGAGCGTTCGCCCACCTCACCCACCCGACCTCCCACCCATTCACCTTTCACGGTCACGTCGATGACAATAACCATTATTCTGTGCCTGTTATTTTATGTTAAATGAGTGAAGATTTACGCTTATGCTGTCAACCCCTGGTCTGAGAACGTGGGTTTGATTGCTTATCGTATCGTGGTAACCGAGCATCTGCTTTTCTCTATGATCGTCTGCATCTGGTATGTCATTGTCATGACACCATGAACCCAACAGGGCCCCATTGTTTGAGTACGAGGTAAATCTTGTAGCTTTCAATTTTGTTATGTGATTATCGGCTTGTGTATTTATCTGCCTGTTGTTGCTCAGTGAGTGTGAATTTAAAAGGGAATGGTTAGTCTGTGGGGAGATGGTGGCAGAGGTTTGGTCACTGGACTGGGTGATCCAGAGACCCAAACTAATGCTCTGAGGACCCAGGTTCCAATCCCACCATGTCAGGTGGTGAAATGTGAATTCAACAAAAATCTGGAATTAAAAACCTGAGGATGACCATTGTCAATTGTTGTAAAAACCCATCTGGTTCACAAACGTCCTTTTGGGAAGGAAATCTGTCTTCCTTACCTGGTCCGGCCTACGTATGACTCCAGAGGCTCAGTAAGGTGGTTGACTCCCCAAATGCCCTCTGAACAAGGGCAATTAGGGACGGGCAATAAATGCTGGCCTAGCCAGCGACGCCCACATCCCATGAATAAATAATAATAAAAATAATCTTCTAAATAAGTGCTATTGATATTCTGTTCATGACAGCCTTTGGAATGGGAGTCTGAATTTTACATTGTGTCTGCCCATTTGTTAAATATAATGGCTTTATCAATCATATTCCTGCTCGTTTCTGGGATATAGCTTTTGTTTTTGGTGTGTGTGTCTGTCAGACTTCGAAATGCCTATATGGGATTAGATTGGGAAGTGCATATCCAGCTGTAGGTAACCAGCGTTAATGACAAGGTGTTGTACTCTACATGGCAATGGGAGCTATGTAAGTGTGGGTCATTCTGAACTGGTCGGTTTCTAGCTTATCAATGTGTATTTTATTCTGCAGCATTCATTTGAGCTCAAGGGAATTTCATTCTTTTTTCTCAGTCTTTGCTAGTTGAGGGTTTAGATCGCTGTATCTTTCAGCTTCAGGAATGCAAGTGAGTTTCATTCATTGTTTAAACTCCTGGAAAGAGGGTGGTGCAGTTGATGTAGTTTATATGGATTTCAGCAAAGCCTTTGACAAGGTCCCACATGGGAGATTATAAAGAAGGCAAATGCACATGGGATACAGGGTAATTTGAAAAGGTGGATTCAAAACTGGCTTTGTTGTTGGAGACAGAGGGTGATGACAGAAGGATGCTTTAGTGACTGGAAGCCAGTGTCCAGTGGCGTACCACAGGGATCTGTGCTGGGTCCCCTATTATTTGTCATTTATATAAACGACATAAATGACAATGTTGGGGGGTAGGATTAGTAAGTTTGTGGATGACACAAAGATTGGCCGGGTGGTTAACAGTGAGGTTGAGTGTCTTGGGCTAGAGGAAGATATAGACGGGATGGTCAAATGGGCAGATAAGTGGCAGATGGATTTTAACCCTGAAAAGTGTGAGGTGATACACTTTGGAAGGAGTAATTTGACAAGGAAGTATTCAATGAACAGCATGGCACTAGGAAGTTCTGAGGAACAAAGGGACCTTAGCTTGTGTGTCCATAGATCTCTGAAGGCGGAGGGGCATGTTAGTGGGGTGGTGAAAAAGGCATATGGGACACTTACCTTTATCAATCGAGGCATAGATTACAAAAGTAGGGCGGTCATGTTGGAGTCATATAGAACCTTGGTGAGGCCACAGCTGGAGCACTGTGTGCAGTTCTGGTCGCCACATTATAGGAAGGATGTGATTGCACTGGAGGGGGTGCAGAGGAGATTCACCAGGATGTTGCCTGGGATGAAACATTTAAGTTAGGAAGAGAGGTTGGATAGACTTGAGTTGTTTTCGTTGGAGCAGAGAGGACTGAGGGGCGACCTGATCGAGGTATACAAGATTATGAGGGGCATGGACAAGGTGGATAGGGAGCAGCTGTTCCCCTTTAGTTGAAGGGTCAGTCACAAGGGGACATAAGTTCAAGGTGAGGGGCAGGAGGTTTAGGGGGGGATGTGAGGAAAAACTTTTTCACCCAGAGGGTGGTGAGGGTCTGGAATGCACTGCCTGGGAGGGTGGTGGAGGCGGGTTAGCCTCACATCCTTTAAAAAGTACCTGGATGAGCACTTGGCACGTCACAACATTCAAGGCTATGGGGCCAAGTGCTGGTCAATGGGATTAGGTAGGTACGTCAGGTGTTTCTCATGTGTCGATGTAGACTCGATGGGCCGAAGGGCCTCTTCTGCACTGTGTGATTCTGATGTGAATAGAGGCATTACTACATTTCATTTAATGTGAATGTGGATTTTACTCTGTTCCTGTCAATATCTGCGACATGATTGTTTTACTAAATCTAACTTCCAATGTCTGATATGTTTGGATTTTAACCTGGTCCTGCTTGTTTCTGGATTGTGAGTGAGATATTATTCTGTATCGTTCTGTTTCTCATATGCAAACATATGTCTCACTCCAACTCTTAAACCCTGTTTTGCTATGTGAGAGTGTGCGTTTTGGTCTGTTGCTGTCTGTCACACTTACATCAGTAATGTTTATACTTCATGCACATAAGAAACAGGTGTATTAATGTATGTTTGTTAATCTTAAACTTTCAGGTTCTGAATTGTCAGTGTTTGTTATATCTGTACCCGGCAGGTTCTGATGTCTGGGAGTAAACCTTCCTCTGTGCCACCCAGTTTCGCATCTGTGATTCTGGATTTTGCCTAGAACTTATCAGCCTCGAGTGTATAAATGTGCATTTGTTTTTTCTGCACTATTTAGTGTCTAACATGCACCTCTCAGCGACATTATCTCCTCTCAGTCTCTCTGGTCGGTGAGGGTTTTTGGTCTATCAGTCACTTTGCGGGAGAGGAGCCTGAGTCCCAATCAGTGCCTTTCAATCTCTGATAGGTGATTATGGGCTTTTCTCAGCATCTGTCCATTTCTGAAATGCGGGTTTAAATTGTTTGCATTCTTATTCTGTACCTATTCGTTGTTGATATAGAAGTGAGTTTTAGTCTTTTTTTTAAGTTTATTTCTGGAAATTTCCCTGTCTGGAAAGTGAGTATGAACATTTGAAGGCATGTGCCAATTTCTGGTGTGTGAACCCGGGATGTTATGGGCCCCTCAGTTTCCTCCATTTGAGTGCGTGTGTTCTACTCTACCCATGCCAGTGTCTACAATATTTGGGTGGCATTTTCACTGGGTTCACATCGTTAACTTGTTTGCAAATCAGGCTTTATTTTCTACTATTCAAGTCAATAAGGAATGAAACCAGATGGACCGTCCAACATTGAACTAGGCATCGGAAATGTCAAAGTCAAACTCAGCCCTGTCAAACCTGCAAAGATCTCCTAACCGATACCTGGGATCTTGAGCTAAAATTGGGAGTGCAGTCTCACAGACTCGTCAAGCAACAGCCTGACATACTCATACCCGCAGAATCATACCTCACAGACAATGTCCCAGGCACCACGATCAACATCCCTGGATATGCCCTAAACCATTGCGCAGGAAAGACCCAGCAGAGGCGGCCGCGCAATGTTAGACAGTCGGGAGGGATTTGCCCTGGGGGTCCTCAATATCGGCTCCAGACTCCATGAAGTCTCATGGAATCAAGCCAAACATGGGCAAGGAAACCTCCTGCTGATTATCACATACCGCAGGCCCTCAGCTGATGGATCAGTTCTCCTCCATGTCGAACACCACTTGGAGGAAGCACCGAGGGTGGCAAGGGCACAGAATGTACAATGGGTGAGGGACATCAATGTCCATCACCAAGAGTAGCTCGGTCGCACCACTACAGACTGAGTTGGCGACTCCTAAGGAGCTAGCTGCTGGACTGGGTGTGTGACAGGAGGCGAGGGAACGGACAAGAGCTAAACACGTTCTTGGCTTCATCCTCATCAACCTGCCTTATCTGTCATGTTAGTGTAGGAGTGACACCGTGCAGTCCCGCCTCCACATTGAGGATACCATCCATTGTGTTGTGTGGCACTACCACCGTGTTAATTGGGATAGATTTCAAACAGATCTAGCAACTCAAGACTGGGCAACCATGAGGCGCTGTGGGCCATCAGCAGCAGCAGAATTGTACTCGAACACAATCTGTAACCTCATGGCCTGGCATATCCCCCACTCTACCATTACCATCAAGTCATTGGGACAACCCTGGTTCAATGAAGAATGCAGGAGGGCATGCCAGGAGCAGCAACAGGCACATCTAAAAATGAGGTGTTAACCAGGTGAAGCTATAAAGCAGGACTACTTGCATACCAAACAGCATCAGCAGCGAGCGTTAGACAGAGCTAAGCGATTCCACAACCAATGGATCGGACCTAAGCTCTGCAGTCCTGGCACATCCAACCGTGAATGGTGGCGGACAATTAAACAACTTACTGAAGGAGGAGGCTCCATAAATGTCCCCATTCTCAATGGTGGGGGAACCCAGCAGATCAGTGCAAAAGCTGAGGCTGAAACACATGCAACAATCTTCAGTCAGAAGTACCGAGTGGATAATCCACCTGGACCTCCAGCATAACAGATGTAGATGTAGTACGTAGATAATTCGATTCTTTCCAGTTCATATCGAGAAATGGCTGAAGGCACTGGATACTGCAAAGGCAATGGGCCCTGACAATGCTCTGGCAATAGGACTGAAGACTTATGCTTCAGAACTAGCTGTGCCCCTAGTCAAGCAGTTCCAGAACAGCTACAACACTGTCATCCACCCAGCAATGTAGGAAATTGCCCAGCTATGTCCTGTACACAAAGCACAGTAGAAATCCAACCCGGCCAATTACTGCCCCATCAGTCTACTCTCAACCATCAGTAAAGTGATGAAAGGCACCAACAGCAGTGATATCATGTGGCACTTGCTTTGCAATAACCTACCCACTGATGCTCAGCTAGTGTTCCGGCGGAGTCACTCAGCTCTTGGTCTCCATACAGCCTTGGATCAAACGTGGGCAAAAGAGCTGAACTCAAAAGGTGAGCTGAGAGCGACTGCCATTGAGATCAAGGAAGAGTTTGACCGAGTGTGGCATCAGGGAGCCCCAGCCAAACTGGAGTCAATGGGAATCAGGGGGGAAACACTCTACTGGTTGGAGTCATACCTAGAAGAAAGATAGATGGTTTTGGGAGGTTAACTATCTCAGTTCTAGGACATCACTGCAGGAGATCCTCAGGGTAGTGTCCTCAGCCCAACCATCTTCAGCTGCTTCATCAATGATCTTCCTCCCAGCGTAAAGTCAGAAGTGGGGATTTTTGCTGATCTTTCCACAGTGTTCAGCGCCATTTGCGACTCCCCAGACACTGAAGCAGCCCATGTTCAAATGTAGCAAATCCTGGGCAATATCTAGACTTGGGCTGACAAGTGCTAAGTAACATTCCTCCCTCAAAATTGCCAAACTGATTATCTTCAACAAGAGAGAATCTGGCCATCATCCCTTGACAATCAATGGCATTTCCATCACTGAATCCCACACTATCATCATTCTAGGCGTTACCATTGACAGTAACTGAACTGGACGAGCCATATAAATACTGTTGCTACAAACCCAAAACCTGTCCACCACCTAGAGGGCACAGGTCAGGAAATGGATGGAATAACCTCCACTTGCCTGGATGAGTGCAGTTCCAACACTCAAGAAGCTTGACACCTTCCTGGACAAAGCAGCCCCGCTTGATTGGCACCCCATCCACCAAAAAAATCACTCCCTCCACCACCGAAGCACAGTGTCAGCAGTGTGTGTACCATCTACAAGATGCACTGCAGGAGCTCACCAAGGCTCCTTAGGCAGCACCTTCCAAACCCACGACTGCTACCATCTAGATGGACAAGGGCAGCAGACACAGGGGAACACCAGCTGTGGAAGAATAAAATACATCTACAGGACAACTAAGGGTTAAACGGTTAAAACCATAGTGGAATACTACAGCACAGTTCCCTCTTTTGTTCTAGCAGGTACACCTGCAGCTGCCAGCTAACTGAGCAGGAAAGGAGAAAAGGAGTATCATAAACAAGCTTCCTAGAATCCTCGAGACAAGGCGAGGATGTCTGCCCCCAACACAAAGAGACAGGATCAAGCAATGGTCATCTGTTCTCTAGAGTGTACACCCCCTAGCACTAAAGATAAGGTCAAGCATGGTTATCTATTCTCTGTCTCACTTTTTTATTACCAGATGGGCTTCCCCCAATATCCTGTATAGTCATAAATTAGAATAGGCTAATTGTGTGTTGCAGGCCAAAGACAATGATTCTCAATGTAATTAATTATTGAAGGTTAGACAGTCTTATCACCTTCAAGCTCTTTGATATGTACAACTCTTACTATAAATATGTGTGTACTGTGATGCTTCCTCAGAGTGCCGGCTAGCTCCATTGTAAGCTGCTGGGCTCTCCATGATATCATGATCAATAAAGACTTCCGAGACAAACCTCCTGGGTCTGAGTGTTCACTCCGATTTCCGCATCAAATTGGCGACGAGGATGGGATCCGACTGAAGTCCAGTAACCTCTTAAGTTGGAGAGGTGATTGAAATCCTGGGCCGTCGGATCTCTAAAAAAGAACCCTCGCGGAAAAAGGAGAGGAATACCTCTCCCAAGTTAGGGAGAGTGCGAACTGCATCCTAGCTGAGAGGGGGATTGCAGTGAAAGCATCCTAGCTGAAAGGGGGAGTGCTTGAAAAAGGGTAGCTACCGACCAGACTCAAAAGACCCAAGGAACTGGAGGACTTGTTCAGGAACTCTTAAACACCGGTGAGCACCTCGGGTAGGAAACGTGCGCTGCGCTGTTAATTGTGTTTTCTTTTCAGAAAAATGGGAGATCGCAACAGCAGAGCGGGCTCTGCCACTCACCCCGCTTCGCAAAGTACTAAGAACAAACCGAAGCCGGCGAAACCGGAGCTTAAATCAGGAACTTTGAAGATGGGTAAGAAAATGGGAAAAAAAAGTAGTAATAGTGTACCCAGGGGTTCGAGTCCCATGGAGGTGAAAAGTAAGTAATTTCTGTGTTTTTCTGTTGTGTCCATTACGGTCCTGAAATTGTCCAATATGTTTCTGATTGGGTTAAATGGACTCAAAGTAAAGGAGAAAGCTTCCCACCAGCTGGAACTTTTAATCGGGACAAATTTGAGCGCTTATAATATGTTTTAAGGGAGGTAGATCGTCCGCGACTGAATTTTCTGTAACTTAAAAAAAAAGAATGAATTGATCTAAGTTATAAGAGCTGTTTGTGCAGAAGAGAGAGAGAGAGGGAGAGAGAGGGTACCCCTAGGGGGTTAATGAGCAATTTGCAAGCAGCAGCAGAGAAAATGTGAGCTTTCATCAGTTTGAAGGTCCCTATAGGTGGAGCCTTCAAGATCCCTTTATTCCCCCCACTGCTACTCGAAGCTTCGTTTAGAGTTAAGTTCAATATTATAGGAGTATCGATACATACCTTTATCTATGTGTTTGTTTGTGTGCAATGAAGTATTTGTATGTGAGCTTTCATGTGTTTTCTTCCCTGGATTGTTTTTTGTGTGTGTAGTTGGGCACGTTAGAGTCGAAAGCCCCATATTAGATTAAAGGAAAAGTTTATTCAAATACTCCAAAGTTTTGAGTATAAGGTTTGAGTTGAGATTTCTGGCAAAAATCGTAATTTGAAGGGAGTGTAAAGATAAGACAGGGCTTGCCTTTATCTCATCCTTGAGATGAACCAACCCTTGTACCAGCCCCTCGCAGACCAGTAGGGAATAACCCTCATCATCAGCTTCCAAGCTGATTGGGATTAATACATACGAGTTCGTATTCTAAAATCCTGAGAAAAAGAAATTACTTGAAATTCGGAAAGATTCTAGGAAAACGAAAAGACATAAACACAAGGTCTAGGTGGTTCCAATGGATAAAAAGGGGTTTCTTATGAAGAGATGAATTAAATATTTAAGGAAATCTGCTTCCCAAAAGCACTGAAATTTGAATTGGGGACAATCTTGACATGTAAAATGCAGTGTAATTTAACAGGTTACTTTTGAATCACTAGGATGCTATTAAAGATAAATAATGTGTCGATAAACATACGGAAATTATAACTTGGATACAAATAATTACACATGAACAAAAGGTTGTTTTAATTTTGATAGTGTAAATTACAGTTAAAAATTCGAGGTTTGGTTCTTGATAAAGTTCTCAAAAGGGAATTTTCTTTTTAAAAGGTCTGACAACAATTGGCACGAATTCAAATGCTGCAAGCTTTTGTGTTTGTAAAGTCTGTTCCCAAAATATGAAGCTAAGCTCAAGACCTTGGCAAAGTTTGGCAGAAATCCAATTTTTGGCCGAGTTAATGAATCTGGGATAATTCTAAAAGAAAAGGGTCAGGCACAATTTAGTGGGTTACTTTTAAGACAATAAAATCTTTTGAGGAGAAGAGAAGGAAGCAAAACTTGTCAATACCTGATTTCTGTTTTAAAACTGTTATGAGAATACTTGATTGGATTGTAAAGTCTCTCCAGACAACCTGAACAAGATAAGATGGGAGCTGCTGCAAGTGTAAACTGGTATGAGGCAAGTGGGAGAATGAGTCAGGGAAAGAGGACATAATGTACAAACTGTTTTAAGGGAAATGAATTTGATAATCTGGCCATCAACTGAGGCATTGGAACTGCACAGGGGGAGATAAGCAAAGATCTAGAGACAGAGATCCCCGTTGAAATGGAATAGTTAATATGGCCTAAAGAGTAAGGAAACATTTTAAACAATCCAAGACAATAGAGAAACTGAATAGAGAACTTTAGGATGACCATGGTCAGGAAAGAAAACTTAGAGGTAAAACTACGAGGAATCTGTAGTTCAGGAATTGAAATGTAAGGAGAAATAATACTTAACAACAATTTACCACAAGATGGATACAGGTAAAGGGAAAGCTGGAAAAAGGCTAAATAGATGTATTACTGATTATATTAATGTGCCTGTGAGCTACACAAAGTAAAACCACAGGATTAACACCTTGAGGACAGACAGAGTTAAGCGGTTCCCAGAGAGAACCATCACTGGAGGTGAAGATACTGAGCCATTGAAAGATAGGATAAGAAGGTGCATTGTAGAGTTGTTTAAGGAATTGAGGTCTGACATGAGACAGCAGCAGGAGAGAGTAAACTGGAAGGAGTTTACCCACATGGATTCAGATCAGGGAACTCATTTCACAGGGAGAGACATTAAAGAAGTGTGTAATCTTATGGAGATTAAACAGAAATTCCATATTCCTTACCACCCCCAGGAGTCCAGGGATGGTGCAAAGGATGAACTGAACTTTAAAACACAAATCAATCAAGAGACAGGGAACAGCCCAATATTCTAATGCGCCGTGGGCTACCCCAAGCAGGACCGCCAGGTTCACCCCATTTGAAATGATAACAGGTAAGGGCCATGCAATTACCTGAAGGTATTATAGTAGGAGGTGTAGGGCCACAGAAAGGAAAAATACAGGCCAATGAAAGGGAATTAAATAGGTGATTACATGAGTGGAGAGAGGAAGTTAGAGACTGACAGATGATTAAGGATATGGAAACAGGCAAATCCAAAGAGCAACAATGGACCATACCAGGTAATTACGACAGGTGATACATACGCACTTGTAGATATGAGAACGGGAAGTAAATGGAGGCATTACACACAGTTAAAGATACATGACAATTGACCAAGCGGTAACCCGGAGAACGGGAGCCGAAGTTAATGTCTCCACAGATCTACGATCCTGGTCGTGGGCCTATCAGTACTGGCAACAAGGTCGGGGATCATCACTGCTCATCCTGCACCGCAGGAGGAACTTTGGTACAGCACGGACAGTGCCGAATGTGACACGCAACGGGGAATGATAAATGTAACAGTAGGAGAACAAGTGCTTTCAAATTGTAGTAAGGGTTTGCTTCAGATCGAGCGCGGGACGTCCGCCAATACCCAGCCACCTCCCACCTCTACTTTCACAGTCTGAGTAGAGATAATTGAAGCCCCTCAAACCACACTGACTGACCCATCTTGTCCGACTATGCAGCCAGGACCGGAGAATGGTTTGGTACTGGTCAATCAGAAGTTTTGTATGATAATGTACACCATGAGCTGGTACCCGTAGTCTAGAATGTATCCGGTGTCGTCCTGCCCCAATGGTGCTCAACCCATACCCAAGCACTCTATAGGGCTCTGAGGCGCCAATTGATGACTGAAGCAGTTCAGTTCAGTGGCGAGATGCGATTAGGCTTGGGAGGGAACCGCGTTAAGCGCAGCCTGATAAATGATGCCACTATGATATTCAACATTGTTGGACATCATTGGTTAATCCAAAGTCTGGCTACCGTGCTCGAAAGTCATGCGGGGACTATCAATAAATTAACTGAAATAGGAAAAAATATTTCAGACAAAGCGAGCAGAAATGACGTTTGCAACAACTATGGATCTTGGGCACTGGAACAAGCCCGAGAAAATTTAAGACAGACTAAAGAAGGGGTAGTCCCTTCATGGGTAACTAATGAGCATCTATTGAATCTCTCACGACACAAGAATCATGACTTGACCGGTTTCCAGCTCAGGGGTTTAACACGTGTATGTAGAATGAATGTTGAATGTATAGTGAATAGTAATACGCTAATAGGCATTGTATTAGTAATACCTGTCATACCGATGTCAATGACATAACCCAGGCAAGACGCCCACAGTGACTGCCCAGCCATGGGGCCCATTTGTACACCTACAAATGGACTTTATACAAATGCCTAAATGTATGGAATATAATGATGTTTTAGTTCTAGTATGTTTGTTCTCGAGATGGGTTGAGGCGTATCCCACCCGATGAAATGATGCTGTTGTTGTTGTAAAATTGTTGTTCATTTTACGGCTAAAGTGATAAAGGAACTGTGGAAGGCCTTACAATGCAACCATCACCTTTCCTGCCCAAACCACTCCCAGTCTACTGGAGCGATGGAAAGACAAAATGGTATTCTGAAAAAAACAAACTAAATTATGTGAAGAAACTGGTTTGAAAGGGCCTGAAGCTCTACCCTTGGCGCTCATGACTATGCGCTCTCACCCTAACCGTACCACCTCCCTCTCTCCTTAGGAAGCTGTAATGGGATGTCCTATGCGCCTCCCAGTGACCCCACCCTTGTCTGCTAGGGAAATGGACATCCACGCTATGGATGAGGGAATGATTACACACTGTACAGTGCTCACTAATTCTCTCAAGAGCTTGCATATACAGGGAGTAGAAGCTCAGAAAAAGCCCACCATTGAAGACTGCCATCAATACCAGCCCGGGGACCTAGTCCTAGTAAAGACCTTCAGGAGAAAGAACTGTTTGGAACCTCGATGGGGAGGGCCTTTCCAAGTCCTGCTCACCACCCATACGGCCGTAAAGGTTGAAGGACGGCCCTTGTGGATCCACGCCTCGCACGTCAAGCGGACGCTGACCTCGGACGGAAGTGCTTGTGCAAGAACTTTAACTGAGCCGTCGGAATGCTGACTCTGATTTGGATCCTGTCCTGCGCGGTCCTGGCGGGGGCCTGGAATACCAATTCTGCGGTTCAACGAATGCAGGCCGTAGCCTCGCAAGTTCATCGGACTAAAGGTTGGATTTGTACTCATTTTCCTCTATGCAAGACAGCAGCTGAATTGCGTGAGAGGGTGGAAAGGACCCTACCTTGTGCTGCTAACAACTCGAACGGCCCTGAAGGTTAAAGGGAAGGAAGACTGGGTCCACGCCACTCGCTGTAAAAGACATTGTCCGGCAACAATTTAGCAGCTGTTACCAAGTGATCTAACTTGTACTATGTATTGAAACGGAAGGTTTGAGTAATTTTTATAAAAAAGATTCTTGGTGGTCTGTAATACTAGGTTGGTTCTCCGGTTGGGGGAAGTTGGTTGCTATACGTTTTAATTGGGTTGGTCGTAGCCTGTGTTATAGGGTGTTGTGCATGTATTGCTTTGTGGATTTGCTGTTCCCAGGTTATTAACAGTGTCTCTACTGGATCAGGAGGAGCTCCAGTTGTCCCTCAATTGACGCGCACTGGCCCCAGCGAAACCCACTGGTGGGGAGAAAAAGTTTACCCTGCCAGGGATCGGCCTTTGCCTTATGGTTATGAGCCCCCTTATGATGATGAAGATACTATTCCTCATTGGTATTAATCTAGAAGATTAACAAGGTGGGATGGTGGAAGAATAAAATACATCTACAGGACAACTAAGGGTTAAACGGTTAAAACCATAGTGGAATACTACAGCACAGTTCCCTCTTTTGTTCTAGCAGGTACACCTGCAGCTGCCAGCTAACTGAGCAGGGAAGGAGAAAAGGAGTATCATAAACAAGCTTCCTAGAATCCTCGAGACAAGGCGAGGATGTCTGCCCCCAACACAAAGAGACAGGATCAAGCAATGGTCATCTGTTCTCTAGAGTGTACACCCCCTAGCACTAAAGATAAGGTCAAGCATGGTTACCTATTCTCTGTCTCACTTTTTTATTACCAGATGGGCTTCCCCCAATATCCTGTATAGTCATAAATTAGAATAGACTAATTGTGTGTTGCAGGCCAAAGACAATGATTCTCAATGTAATTAATTATTGAAGGTTAGACAGTCTTATCACCTTCAAGCTCTTTGATATGTACAACTTCTACTATAAATATGTGTGTACTGTGATGCTTCCTCAGAGTGCCGGCTAGCTCCATTGTAAGCTGCTGGGCTCTCCGTGATATCAAGATTCCATAAAGACTTCCGAGACAAACCTGCTGGGTCTGAGTGTTCACTCCGATTTCCTCGACAGAAACCATTGACAATAGACCCACCGAATTTTATAATTGAAAAGCGTTATGAAAAGCAAAAGGCTGTGAACAGAAATACCAATGGAGCCAGTGACTGAGTCCACGACAGCACTCAGCTTCCGCCATAGAGTCGTCGAGTTATATAGCACAGAAACAGGCCCTTCGGCCCATCGGGTCTGTGCTGACCATCAAGCACCTGTCCCATTCTAAACCCATTTCCCAGCACTTGGCCGGTAGCCCTGTATGCTAGGGCGTTTCAGGTGCTCACCGAAAC
>NW_027599090.1:0-27500 GCF_964194155.1 Cetorhinus maximus | reverse complement strand
CAATCCTACCTATCTCTGTAACCTCCTCCAGCCCCTACAACCCTCCCTATCTCTGTAACCTCCTCCAGTCCCTACAACCCTCCCTATCTCTGTAACCTCCTCCAGCTCCTACACGCCTCCCTATCTCTGTAACCTCCTCCAGCCCCTACACCCCTCCCTATCTCTGTAACCTCCTCCAGTCCCTACACCCCTCCCTATCTCTGTAACCTCCTCCAGCCCCTACAACCCTCCCTATCTCTGTAACCTCCTCCAGCCCCTACAACCCTCCCTATCTCTGTAACCTCCTCCAGCCCCTACAACCCTCCCTATCTCTGTAAACTCCTCCAGCCCCTACAACCCTCCCTATCTCTGTAACCTCCTCCAGCCCCTACAACCCTCCCTATCTCTGTAACCTCCTCCAGCCCCTACAACCCTCCCTATCTCTGTAACCTCCTCCAGCCCCTACAACCCTCCCTATCTCTGTAAACTCCTCCAGCCACTACAACCCTCCCTATCTCTGTAACCTCCTCCAGCCCCTGCAACCCTCCCTATCTCTGAAACCTCCTCCAGCCCCTACACCCCTCCCTATCTCTGTAACCACCTCCAATCCGAACAACCATCCCTATCTCTGTAACCTCCTCCAGCCTCTACAAACCTCCCTATCTCTGCAACCTCCTCCAGCTCCTACACCCCTCCCTATCTCTGTAACCTCCTCCAGCCCCTACACCCCTCCCTATCTCTGTAACCTCCTCCAGCCCCTACACAACCCTCCCTATCACTGTAACCTCCTCCAGCCCCTACAACCCTCCCTATCTCTGTAACCTCCTCCAGTCCCTACAACCCTCCCTATCTCTTTAACCTCCACAAGCCCCTACACCCCTCCCTATCTTAGTAACCTCCTCCAGCCCCTACATCCCTCCCTATCTCTGTAAACTCCTCCAGCCACTACAACCCTCCCTATCTCTGTAACCTCCTCCAGCCCCTACATAATCCTCCCTATCTCTGTAACCTCCTCCAGCCCCTACAACCCTCTCTATCTCTGTAAACTCCTCAAGCCCCTACTATCCTCCCTATCTCTGTAACCTCCTCCAGCCCCTACAACCCTGCCTATCTCTGCAACCTCCTCCAGCTCCTACACCCCTCCCTATCTCTGTAACATCCTCCAGCCCCTACACACCTCCCTATCTCTGTAACCTCCTCCAGCCCCTACAACCCTCCCTATCTCTGTAACCTCCTCCAGTCCCTACAACCCTCCCTATCTCTGTAACCTCCTCCAGCTCCTACACCCCTCCCTATCTCCGTAACCTCCTCCAGCCCCTACACCCCTCCCTATCTCTGTAACCTCCTCCAGCCCCTACACCACTCCCTATCTCTGTAACTGCCTCCATCCCGTACAACCCTCCCTATCTCTGTAACCTCCTCCAATCCGAACAACCCTCCCTATCTCTGTAAACTCCTCCAGCCTCTACAAACCTCCCTATCTCTGTAACCTCCTCCAGCTCCTACACCCCTCCCTATCTCTGCAACCTCCTCCAGCCCCTACACCCCTCCCTATCTCTGTAAACTCCTCCAGCCCCTACAACCCTCCCTATCTCTGTAACCTCCTCCAGCCCCTACAACCCTCCATATCTCTGTAGCCTCCTCCAGCCCCTACAACCCTCCCTATCTCTGTAACCTCTTCCAGCACCTACAACCCTCCCTATCTCTGTAACCTCCACCAGCCCCTACACCCCTCCCTATTTCTGTAACCTCCTCCAGCCCCTACAACCCTCCCTATCTCTGTAACCTCCTCCAGCCCCTACAACCCTCCCTATCTCTGCAATCTCCTCCAGCCTCTACAACACTCCCTATCTCTGCAACCTCCTCCAGCCCCTACACCCCTCCCTATTTCGGTAACCTCCTCCAGCCCCAACAACCCTCCCTATCTCTGTAATCTCCTCCAGCCCCTACAACCCTCCCTATCTCTGTAACCTCCTACAGTCCCTACAACCATCCCTATCTCTGTAACCTCCTCCAGCGCCTATAACCCTCCCTATCTCTGTAACCTCCTCCAGACCCTACAACCCTCCCTATCTCTGTAACCTCCTCCAGCCCCTACAACACTCCCTATCTCTGTAACCTCCTCCAGCCCCTACAACCCTCCCTATCTATGTAACCTCCTCCAGCCCCTACAACCCTCCCTATCTCTGTAACCTCCTCCAGCCCCTACAAACCTCCCAATCTCTGTAACCTCCTCCAGTCACTACACCCCTCCCTATCTCTGTAAACTCCTCCAGCTCCTACACCCCTCCCTATCTCTGTAAACTCCTCCAGCCCCTACAACCCTCCCTATCTCTGTAACATCGTCCAGCCACTACAACCCTCCCTATCTCTGTAACCTCCTCCAGCCCCTACACAACCCTCCCTATCACTGTAACTTCCTCCAGCCCCTACAACCCTCCCTATCTCTGTAACCTACTCCAGTCCCTACAACCCTCCCTATCTCTGTAACCTCCACCAGCCCCTACACACCTCCCTATCTTAGTAACCTCCTCCAGCCCCTACATCCCTCCCTATCTCTGTAACCTCCTCCAGCCACTACAACCCTCCCTATCTCTGTAACCTCCTCCAGCCCCTACATAACCCTCCCTATCTCTGTAACCTCCTCCAGCCTCTACAACCCTCCCTATCTCTGTAACCTCCTCCAGTCCCTACAATCCTCCCTATCTCTGTAACCTCCTCCAGCTCCTACACCCCTCCCTATCTCTGTAACCTCCTCCAGCCCCTACACCCCTCCCTATCTCTGTAACCTCCTCCAGCCCCTACAAACCTCCCTATCTCTGTAACCACCTCCAGCCCCTACAACACTCCCTATCTCTGTAACCTCGTCCAACCCTTACACCCCTCCCTCTCTCTGTAACGTCCTCCAGCCCCTACAATCCTCCCTATCTCTATAACCTCCTCTATCCCCTACACCCCTCCCTATCTCTGTAACCTCCACCAGCCCCTACAACCCTCCCTATCTCTGTAACCTCCTCCAGCCCCTACAACCCTCCCTATCTCTGTAAACTCCTACAGCCCCTACAACCCTCCCTATTTCTGCAACCTCCTCCAGCCTCTATAACCCTCCCTATCTCTGCAACCTCCTCCAGCCCCTACACCCCTCCCTATTTCTGTAACCTCCTCCAGCCCCTACAACCCTCCCTATCTCTGTAATCTCCTCCGCCCCTACAACGCTACCTATCTCTGTAACATCCTCCAGCCCCTACAACCCTCCCTATCTCTGTAACCTCCTACAGTCCCTACAACCCTCCCTATCTCTGTAACCTCCTCCAGCCCCTATAAACCACCCTATCTCTGTAACCTCCTCCAGCCCCTACAACCCTCCCTATCTCTGTAACCTCCTCCAGCCCCTACAACCCTCCCTATCTCTGTAACCTCCTCCAGCCCCTACAACCCTCTCTATCTCTGTAACCTCCTCCAGCCCCTACAATCCTCCCTATCTCTGTAACCTCCTCCAGCCCCTACAACCCTCCCAATCTCTGTAACCACCTCCAGTCCCTACACCCCTCCCTATCTCTGTAACCTCCTCCAACTCCTATACCCCTCCGTATCTCTGTAACCTCCTCCAGCCCCTACAACCCTCCCTATCTCTGTAACATCGTCCAGCCCCTACAACCCTCCCTATCTCTGTAACCTCCTCCAGCCCCTACACAACCCTCCCTATCACTGTAACCTCCTCCAGCCCCTACAACCCTCCCTATCTCTGTAACCTCCTCCAGCCCCTACAACCCTCCCTATCTCTGTAACCTCCTCCAGCTCCTACACCCCTCCCTATCTCTGTAACCTTCTCCAGCCCCTACAACCCTCCCTATCTCTGTAACCTTCTCCAGCCACTACAACCCTCCCAATCTCTGTAACCTCCTCCAGCCCCTACACGCCTCCCTATCTCTGTAACCTCCTCCAGCCCCTACACCCCTCACTATCTCTGTAAACTCCCCCAGCCACTACAACCCTCCCTATCTCTGTAACCTCCACCAGCCCCTACACAATCCTACCTATCTCTGTAACCTCCTCCAGCCCCTACAACCCTCCCTATCTCTGTAACCTCCACCAGTCCCTACAACCCTCCCTATCTCTGAAACCTCCTCCAGCTCCTACACGCCTCCCTATCTCTGTAACCTCCTCCAGCCCCTACACGCCTCCCTATCTCTGTAACCTCCTCCAGTCCCTACACCCCTCCCTATCTCTGTAACCTCCTCCAGCCCCTACAACCCTCCCTATCTCTGTAACCTCCTCCAGCCCCTACAACCCTCCCTATCTCTGTAACCTCCTCCAGCCCCTACAACCCTCCCTATCTCTGTAACCTCCTCCAGCCCCTACAACCCTCCCTATCTCTGTAACCTCCTCCAGCCCCTACAACCCTCCCTATCTCTGTAACCTCCTCCAGCACCTACAACCCTCCCTATCTCAGTAACCTCCTCCAACCCCTACAACCCTCCCTATCTCTGTAACCTCCTCCAGAACCTACAACCCTCACTATCTCTGTAACCTCCTCCAGCCCCTACAACCCTCCCTATCTCTGTAACCTCCTCCAGCCACTACAACCCTCCCTATCTCTGTAACCTCCTCCAGCCCCTGCAACCCTCCCTATCTCTGAAACCACCTCCAGCCCCTACACCCCTCCCTATCTCTGTAACCTCCTCCAATCCGAACAACCCTCCCTATCTCTGTAAACTCCTCCAGCCTCTACAAACCTCCCTATCTCTGTAACCTCCTCCAGCTCCTACACCCCTCCCTATCTCTGCAACCTCCTCCAGCCCCTACACCCCTCCCTATCTCTGTAAAGTCCTCCAGACCCTACAACCCTCCCTATCTCTGTAACCTCCTCCAGCCCCTACAACCCTCCATATCTCTGTAGCCTCCTCCAGCCCCTACAACCCTCCCTATCTCTGTAACCTCTTCCAGCACCTACAACCCTCCCTATCTCTGTAACCTCCACCAGCCCCTACACCCCTCCCTATTTCTGTAACCTCCTCCAGCCCCTACAACCCTCCCTATCTCTGTAACCTCCTCCAGCCCCTACAACCCTCCCTATCTCTGCAATCTCCTCCAGCCTCTACAACACTCCCTATCTCTGCAACCTCCTCCAGCCCCTACACCCCTCCCTATTTCTGTAACCTCCTCCAGCCCCAACAACCCTCCCTATCTCTGTAATCTCCTCCAGCCCCTACAACCCTCCCTATCTCTGTAACCTCCTACAGTCCCTACAACCCTCCCTATCTCTGTAACCTCCTCCAGCGCCTATAACCCTCCCTATCTCTGTAACCTCCTCCAGACCCTACAACCCTCCCTATCTCTGTAACCTCCTCCAGCCCCTACAACCCTCCCTATCTCTGTAACCTCCTCCAGCCCCTACAACCCTCCCTATCTCTGTAACCTCCTCCAGCCCCTACAACCCTCCCTATCTCTGTAACCTCCTCCAGCCCCTACAAACCTCCCAATCTCTGTAACCTCCTCCAGTCACTACACCCCTCCCTATCTCTGTAAACTCCTCCAGCTCCTACACCCCTCCCTATCTCTGTAAACTCCTCCAGCCCCTACAACCCTCCCTATCTCTGTAACATCGTCCAGCCCCTACAACCCTCCCTATCTCTGTAACCTCCTCCAGCCCCTACACAACCCTCCCTATCACTGTAACCTCCTCCAGCCCCTACAACCCTCCCTATCTCTGTAACCTACTCCAGTCCCTACAACCCTCCCTAACTCTGTAACCTCCACCAGCCCCTACACTCCTCCCTATCTTAGTAACCTCCTCCAGCCCCTACATCCCTCCCTATCTCTGTAACCTCCTCCAGCCACTACAACCCTCCCTATCTCTGTAACCTCCTCCAGCCCCTACATAACCCTCCCTATCTCTGTAACCTCCTCCAGCCTCTACAACCCTCCCTATCTCTGTAACCTCCTCCAGTCCCTACAATCCTCCCTATCTCTGTAACCTCCTCCAGCTCCTACACCCCTCCCTATCTCTGTAACCTCCTCCAGCCCCTACACCCCTCCCTATCT
Organism: Cetorhinus maximus; assembly: GCF_964194155.1. NCBI lineage: Eukaryota > Metazoa > Chordata > Chondrichthyes > Lamniformes > Cetorhinidae > Cetorhinus > Cetorhinus maximus. Next base: position 21,476 of record NW_027599090.1, on the reverse strand, counting down.
CTGTAACCTCCTCCAGCCCCTACAACCCTCCCTATCTCTGTAACCACCTCCAGCCCCTACAACCCTCCCTATCTCTGTAAACTCCTCCAGCCCCTACAACCCTGCCTATCTCTGTAAACTCCTCCAGCCCCTACAACCCACCCTATCTCTGTAACCTACTCCAGCACCTACAACCCTCCCTATCTCTGTAACCTCCTCCAGCCCCTACAACCCTCCCTATATCTGTAACCTCCTCCAGCCCCTACAACCCTCCCTATCTCTGTAACCTCCTCCAGCACCTACAACCCTCCCTATCTCTGTAACCTCCTCCAGCCCCTACACCCCTCCCTATTTCTGAAACCTCCTCCAGCCCCTACAACCCTCCCTATCTCTGTAATCTCCTCCAGCCCCTACAACCCTCCCTATCTCTGTAACCTCCTCCAGCCCCTACAACCCACCCTATCTCTGTAACCTCCTCCAGCCCCTACAACCCTCCCTATCTCTGTAACATCCTCCAGCCCCTACACCCCGCCCTATCTCTGTAACCTCCTCCAGTTCCTATACCCCTCCCTATCTCTGTAACCTCCTCCAGCCCCTACAAACCTCCCTATCTCTGTAACATCGTCCAGTCCCTACAACCCTCCCTATCTCTGTAACCTCCTCCAGCCCCTACACAACGCTCCCTATCACTGTAACCTCCTACAGACCCTACAACCCTCCCTATCGCTGTAACCTCCTCCAGCCCCTACAACCCTCCCTATCTCTGTAACCTCCTCCAGCCCCTACAACCCTCCCTATCTTTGTAAACTCCTCCAGACCCTACAACCCTCCCTATCTCTGTAATCTCCTCCAGCTCCTACACCCCTCCCTATCTCTGTAACCTTCTCCAGCCCCTACAACCCTCCCTATCTCTGTAACCTTCTCCAGCCCCTACAACCCTCCCAATCTCCGTAACCTCCTCCAGCCCCTACACCCCTCCCTATCTCTGTAACCTCCTCCAGCCCCTACACCCCTCCCTATCTCTGTAACTTCCTCCAGCCACTACAATCTCCCTATCTCTGTAACCTCCACCAGCCCCTACACAATCCTATCTATCTCTGTAACCTCCTCCAGCCCCAACAACCCTCCCTATCTCTGTAACCTCCTCCAGTCACTACAACCCTCCCTATCTCTGTAACCTCCTCCAGCTCCTACACGCCTCCCTATGTCTGTAACGTCCTCCAGCCCCTACACCCCTCACTATCTCTGTGACCTCCTCCAGTCCCTACACCCCTCCCTATCTCTGTAACCTCCTCCAGCCCCTACAACCCTCCCTATCTCTGTTACCTACTCCAGCACCTACAACCCTCCCTATCTCTGTAACCTCTTCCAGCCCCTACAACACTCCCTATCTCTGTAACCTCCTCCAGCCCCTACAACCCTCCCTATCTCTGTAACCTCCTCCAGCCCCTACAACCCTCCCTATCTCTGTAACCTCCTCCAGCACCTAAAACCCTCCCTATCTCTGTAAGCTCCTCGAGCCCCTGCAACCCTCCCTATCTCTGTAACCTCCTCCAGCCCCTACACCCCTCCCTATCTCTGTAACCTCCTCCAATCTCAACAACCCTCCCTATCTCTGAAACCTCCTCCAGCTCCTACACCCCTCCCTATCTCTGTAACATCCTCCAGCCCCTACACCCCTCCCTATCTCTGTAACCTCCTCCAGACCCTACAACCCTCCCTATCTCTGTAACCTCCTCCAGTCCGTACAACCCTCGCTATCTCTGTAAACTCCTCCAGCTCCTACACCCCTCCCTATCTCCGTAACCTCCTCCAGCCCCTACACCCCTCCCTATCTCTGTAACCTCCTCCAGCCCCTACACCACTCACTATCTCTGTAACCGCCTCCAGCCCCTACAACCCTCCCTATCTCTGTAACCTCCTCCAGCCGCTACAACCTTCCCTATCTCTGGAACCTCCTCCAGCCCCTACAACCCTCCCAATCTCTGTAACCTCCTCCAGCCCCTACATCCCTCCCTATCACTGTAACCTCCTCCAGCCCCTACAACCCTCCCTATCTCTGTAACCTCCTCCAGCCCGAACAAACCTCCCTATCTCTGCAACCTCCTCCAGTCACTACAACCCTCCCTATCTCTGTAACCTCCTCCAGCTACTACACGCCTCCCTATCTCTGTAACGTCCTCCACCCCCTACACCCCTCACTATCTCTGTGACCTCCTCCAGTCCCTACACCCCTCCCTATCTCTGTAACCTCGTCCAACCCCTACACCCCTCCCTATCTCTGTAACCTCCTCCAGCCCCTACAATCCTCCCTATCTCTATAACATCCTCTATCCCCTACACACCTCCCTATCTCTGTAACCTCCACCAGCCCCTACAACCCTCCCTATCTCTGTAACCTCCTCCAGCCCCTACAACCCTCCCTATCTCTGTAAACTCCTCCAGCCCCTACAACCCTCCCTATTTCTGCAACCTCCTCCAGACTCTATAACCCTCCCTATCTCTGCAACATCCTCCAGCCCCTACACCCCTCCCTATTTCTGTAACCTCCTCCATCCCCTACAACCCTCCCTATCTCTGTAATCTTCTCCGCCCCTACAACCCTACCTATCTCTGTAACATCGTCCAGCCCCTACAACCCTCCCTATCTCTGTAATCTCCTACAGTCCCTACAACCCTCCCTATCTCTGTAACCTCCTCCAGCCCCTATAAACCACCCTATCTCTGTAACCTCCTCCAGCCCCTACAACCCTCCCTATCTCTGTAACCTCCTCCAGCCCCTACAACCCTCCCTATTTCTGTAACCTCCTCCAGCCCCTACAACCCTCTCTATCTCTGTAACCTCCTCCAGCCCCTACAACCCTCCCTATCACTGTAACCTCCTCCAGCCCCTACAACCCTCCCAATCTCTGTAACCTCCTCCAGTCCCTACACCCCTCCCTATCTCTGTAACCTCCTCCAACTCCTATACCCCTCCCTATCTCTGTAACCTCCTCCAGCCCCTACAACCCTCCCTATCTCTGTAACATCGTCCAGCCCCTACAACCCTCCCTATCTCTGTAACCTCCTCCAGCCCCTACACAACCCTCCCTATCACTGTAACCTCCTCCAGCCCCTACAACCCTCCCTATCTCTGTAACCTCCTCCAGCCCCTACAACCCTCCCTGTCTCTGTAACCTCCTCCAGCTCCTACACCCCTCCGTTTCTCTGTAACCTTCTCCAGCCCCTACAACCCTCCCTATCTCTGTAACCTTCTCCAGCCACTACAACCCTCCCTATCTCTGTAAACTCACCCAGCCACTTCAACCCTCCCTATCTCTGTAACCTCCACCAGCCCCTACACAATCCTACCTATCTCTGTAACCTCCTCCAGCCCCTACAACCCTCCCTATCTCTGTAACCGCCTCCAGTCCCTACAACCCTCCCTATCTCTGTAACCTCCTCCAGCTCGTACACGCCTCCCTATCTCTGTAACCTCCTCCAGTCCCTACACCCCTCCCTATCTCTGTAACCTCCTCCAGTCCCTACACCCCTCCCTATCTCTGTAACCTCCTCCAGCCCCTACAACCCTCCCTATCTGTGTAACCTCCACCAGCCCCTACAATCCTCCCTATCTCTGTAACCTCCTCCAGCCCCTACAACCCTCCCTATCTCTGTAACCTCCTCCAGCCCCTACAACCCTCCCTATCTCTGTAACCTCCTCCAGCCCCTACAACACTCCCTATCTCTGTAACCTCCTCCAGCACCTACAACCCTCCCTATCTCAGTAACCTCCTCCAATCCCTACAAACCTCCCTATCTCTGTAACCTCCTCCAGCCCCTACAACCCTCACTATCTCTGTAACCTCCTCCAGCCCCTACAACCCTCCCTATCTCTGTAACCTCCTGCTGCCACTACAACCCTCCCTATCTCTGTAACCTCCTCCAGCCCCTGCAACCCTCCCTATCTCTGAAACCTCCTCCTGCCCCTACACCCCTCCCTATCTCTGTAACCTCCTCCAATCCGAACAACCCTCCCTATCTCTGTAACCTCCTCCAGCATCTACAAACCTCCCTATCTCTGTAACCTCCTCCAGCTCCTACACCCCTCCCTATCTCTGCAACCTCCTCCAGCCCCTACACCCCTCCCTATCTCTGTAAACTCCTCCAGCCCCTACAACCCTCCCTATCTCTGTAACCTCCTCCAGCCCCTACAACGCTCCATATCTCTGTAACCTCCTCCACCCCCTACAACCATCCCTATCTCTGTAACCTCTTCCAGCACCTACAACCCTCCCTATCTCTGTAACCTCCACCAGCCCCTACACCCCTCCCTATTTCTCTAACCTCCTCCAGCCCCTACAACCCTCCCTATCTCTGTAACCTCCTCCAGCCCCAAAAACCCTCCCTATCTCTGCAATCTCCTCCAGCCTCTACAACACACCCTATCTCTGCAACCTCCTCCAGACCCTACACCCCTCCCTATTTCTGTAACCACCTCCAGCCCCTACAACCCTCCCTATCTCTGTAATCTCCTCCAGCCCCTACAACCCTCCCTAGCTCTGTAACCTCCTACAGTCCCTACAACCCTCCCAATCTCTGTAACCTCCTCCAGCCCCTATAACACTCCCTATCTCTGTAACCTCCTCCAGCCCCTACAACCCTCCCTATCTCTGTAACCTCCTCCAGCCCCTACAACCCTCCCTATCTCTGTAACCTCCTCCAGCCCCTACAACCCTCCCTATCTCTGTAACCTCCTCCAGCCCCTACAACCCTCCCTATCTCTGTAACCTCCTCCAGCCCCTACAAACCTCCCAATCTCTGTAACCTCCTCCAGTCCCTACACCCCTCCCTATCTCTGTAACCTCCTCCAGCTCCTACACCCCTCCCTATCTCTGTAAACTCCTCCAGCCCCTACAGCCCTCCCTATCTCTGTAACATCGTCCAGCCCCTACAACCCTCCCTATCTCTGTAACCTCCTCCAGCCCCTACACAACCCTCCCTATCACTGTAACCTCCTCCAGCCCCTACAACCCTCCCTATCTCTGTAACATACTCCAGTCCCTACAACCCTCCCTATCTCTGTAACCTCCACCAGCCCCTACACTCCTCCCTATCTTAGTAACCTCCTCCTGCCCCTACATCACTCCCTATCTCTGTAACCTCCTCCTGCCACTACAACCCACCCTATCTCTGTAACCTCCTCCAGCCCCTACATAACCCTCCCTATCTCTGTAACCTCCTCCAGCCACTACAACCCTCCCTATCTCTGTAACCTCCTCCAGTCCCTACAATCCTCCCTATCTCTGTAACCTCCTCCAGCTCCTACACCCCTCCCTATCTCTGTAAACTCCTCCAGCCCCTACACCCCTCCCTATCTCTGTAACCTCCTCCAGCCCCTACAACCCTCCCTATCTCTGTAACCACCTCCAGCCCCTACAACCATCCCTATCTCTGTAACCTCCTCCAGCCCCTACCACCCTGCCTATCTCTGTAACCTCCTCCAGCCCCTACAACCCACCCTATCTCTGTAACCTACTCCAGCACCTACAACCCTCCCTATCTCTGTAACCTCCTCCAGCCCCTACAACCCTCCCTATCTCTGTAACCTCCTCCAGCCCCTACAACCCTCCCAATCTCTGTAACCTCCTCCAGCCCCTACACCCCTCCCTATTTCTGAAACCTCCTCCAGCCCCTACAACCCTCCCTATCTCTGTAATCTCCTCCAGCCCCTACAACCCTCCCTATCTCTTTAACCTCCTCCAGCACCTACAACCCACCCTATCTCTGTAACTTCCTCCAGCCCCTACAACCCTCCCTATTTCTGCAACCTCCTCCAGCCTCTATAACCCCCCCTATCTCTGCAACCTCCTCCAGCCCCTACACCCCTCCCTATTTCTGTAACCTCCTCGAGCCCCTACAACCCTCCCTATCTCTGTAACCTCCTCCAGCCCCTACAACCCTCCCTATCTCTGTTACCTCCTCCAGCCCCTTCAACCCTCCCTATCTCTGTAACCTCCTCCAGCACCTACAACCCTCCCTATCTCTGTAACCTCCTCCAGCCCCTACAACCCTCCCTATCTCTGTAACATCCTCCAGCCCCTACACCCCTCCCTATCTCTGTAACCTCCTCCAGCTCCTATACCCCTCCCTATCTCTGTAACCTCCTCCAGCCCCTACAAACCTCCCTATCTCTGTAACATCGTCCAGTCCCTACAACCCTCCCTATCTCTGTAACCTCCTGCAGCCCCTACACAACCCTCCCTATCACTGTAACCTCCTCCAGCCCCTACAACCCTCCCTATCTCTGTAACCTCCTCCAGCCCCTACAACCCTCCCTATCTCTGTAACCTCCTCCAGCCCCTACAACCCTCCCTATCTCTGTAACCTCCTCCAGACCCTACAACCCTCCCTATCTCTGTAACCTCCTCCAGCTCCTACACCCATCCCTATCTCTGTAACCTTCTCCAGCCCCTACAACCCTCCCTATCTCTGTAACCTTCTCCAGCCCCTACAACCCTCCCAATCTCTGTAACCTCCACCAGCCCCTACACCCCTCCCTATCTCTGTAACCTCCTCCAGCCCCTACACCCCTCCCTATCTCTGTAACTTCCTCCAGTCACTACAACCCTCCCTATCTCTGTAACCTCCACCAGCCCCTACACAATCCTACCTATCTCTGTAAACTTCTCCAGCCCGAACAACCCTCCCTATCTCTGTAACCTCCTCCAGTCACTACAACCCTCCCTATCTCTGTAACCTCCTCCAGCTCCTACACGCCTCTCTATATCTGTAACGTCCTCCAGTCCCTACACCCTTCCCTATCTCTGTGAAATCCTCCAGTCCCTACACCCCTCCCTATCTCTGAAACCTCCTCCAGCCCCTACAACCCTCCCTATCTCTGTAACCTCCTCCAGCCCCTACAACCCTCCCTATCTCTGTAACCTCCTCCAGCCCCTACAACCCTCACTATCTCTGTAACCTCCTCCAGCCCCTACAACCCTCCCTATCTCTGTAACCTCCTCCAGCCCCGACAACCCTCCCTATCTCTGTAACCTCCTCCAGCCCCTACAACCCTCCCTATCTCTGTAACCTCCTCCAACCCCTACTACCCTCCCTATCTCTGTAACCTCCTCCAGCCCCTACAACCCTCCCTATCTCTGTAACCTCCTCCAGCACCTACAACCCTCCCTATCTCTGTAACCTCCTCCAGCCACTACAACCCTCCCTATCTCTGTAACCTCCTCCAGCCCCTGCAACCCTCCCTATCTCTGAAACCTCCTCCAGCCCCTACACCCCTCCCTATCTCTGTAACCTCCTCCAATCCGAACAACCCTCCCTATCTCTGTAACCTCCTCCAGCCTCTACAAATCTCCCTATCTCTGTAACCTCCTCCAGCTCCTACAACCCTCCCTATCTCTGTAACCTCCTCCAGCACCTACACCCCTCCCTACCTCCGTAACCTCCTCCAGCCCCTACAAACCTTCCTATCTCTGTAACCACCTCCAGCCCCTACACAACCCTCCCTATCACTGTAACCTCCTCCAGCCCCTACAACCCTCCCTATCTCTGTAACCTCCTCCAGTCCCTACAACCCTCCCTAACTCTGTAACCTCCTCCAGCCCCTACACCCCTCCCTATCTTTGTAACCTCGTCCAACACCTACACCGCTCCCTATCTCTGTAACCTCCTCCAACCACGACAACACTCCCTATCTCTGTAACCTCGTCCAACACCTACACCCCTCCCTAAACTCTGTAACCTCCTCCTGCCCCTACAATCCTCCCTATCTCTATAACCTCCTCCAGCCCCTACACCCCACCCTATCTCTGTAACCTCCACCAGCCCCTACACCCCTCCCTATCTATGTAACCTCCTCCAGCCCCTACAACCCTCCCTATCTCTGTAACCTCCTCCAGCCCCTACAACCCTCCCTATCTCTGTAACCTCCTCCAGCCCCTACAACCCTCCCTATCTCTGTATCCTCCTCCAGCCCCTACAACCCTCCCTATCTCTGTAACCTCCTCCAGCACCTACAACGCTCCCTATCTCTGTAACCTCCTCCAGCCCCTACATCCCTCCCTATCTCTGTAACCTCCTCCAACCCCTACAACCCTCCCTATCTCTGTAACCTCCTCCAGCCCCTACAACCCTCCCTATCTCTGTAACCTCCTCCAGCCCCTACAACCCTCCCTATCTCTGTAACCTCCTCCAGCCCCTACAACCCTCCCTATCTCTGTAACCTCCTCCAGCACCTACAACCCTCCCTATCTCTGTAACATCCTCCAGCCCGTCCAACCCTCCCTATCTCTGTAATCACCTCCAGCCCCTACAACCCTCCCTATCTCTGTAACCTCCTCCAGCCCCTACAACCCTCCCTATCTCTGTAACCTCCTCCAGCCCCTACAACCCTCCTTTTCTCTGTAACCTCCTCCAGCCCCCACAACCCTCCCTATCTCTGTAACCTCCTCCAGCCCCTACTACCCTCCCAATCTCTGTAACCTCGTCCAGTCCCTACACCCCTCCCTATCTCTGTAACCTCCTCAAGCTCCTACACCCCTCCCTATCTCTGTAACCTCCTCCAGCCCCTACAACCCTCCCTATCTCTGTAACATCGTCCAGCCCCTACAACCCTCCCTATCTCTGTAACCTCCTCCAGCCCCTACACAACCCTCCCTATCACTGTAACCTCCTCCAGCCCCTACAACACTCCCAATCTCTGTTACCTACTCCAGTCCCTACAACCCTCCCTATCTCTGTATCCTCCACCAGCCCCTACACCCCTCCCTATCTTAGTAACCTCCTCCAGCCCCTACATCCCTCCCTATCTCTGTAACCTCCTCCAGCCACTACAACCCTCCCTATCTCTGTAACCTCCTCCAGCCCCTACATAACCCTCCCTATCTCTGTAACCTCCTCCAGCCCCTAAAAACCTCCCTATCTCTGTAACCTCCTCCAGTCCCTACAATCCTCCCTATCTCTGTAACCTCCTGCAGCTCCAACACCCCTCCCTATCTCTGTAACCTCCTCCAGCCCCTACACCCCTCCCTATCTCTGTAACCTCCTCCAGCCCATACACCCCTCCCTATCTCTGTAAACACCTCCAGCCCCGACAACCCTCCCTATCTCTGTAACCTCCTCCAGCCCCTACTATCCTCCCTATCTCTGTAACCTCCTTCAGCCCCTACAACCCTGCCTATCTCTGTAACCTCCTCCAGCCCCAACAAACCACCCTATCTCTGTAACCTACTCCAGCACCTACAACTCTCCCTATCTCTGTAACCTCTTCCAGCCCCTACAACCCTCTCTATCTCTGTAACCTCCTCCAGCCCCTACTATCCTCCCTATCACTGTAACATCCTCCAGCCCCTACAACCCTGCCTATCTCTGTTACCTCCTCCAGCCCCTACAACCCTCCCTATCTCCGTAACCTCCTCCAGCCCCTACAACCCTCCGTATCTCTGTAACCTCCTCCAGCCCCTACAAACCTCCCTATCTCTGTAACCTCCTCCAGCACCTACAACCCTCCCTATCTCTGTAACCTCCTCCAGCCCCTACACCCCTCCCTATTTCTGAAACCTCCTCCAGCCCCTACAACCCTCCCTATCTCTGTATTCTCCTCCAGCCCCTACAACCCTCCCTATCTCTGTAACCTCCTCCAGCCCCTACAACCCACCCTATCTCTGTAACCTCCTCCAGCCCCTACAACCCTCCCTATTTCTGCAACCTCCTCCAGCCTCTATAACCCTCCCTATCTCTGCAACCTCCTCCAGCCCCTACACCCCTCCCTATTTCTGTAACCTCCTCCAGCCCCTACAACCCTCCCTATCTCTGTAACCTCCTCCAGCCCTGACAACCCTCCCTATCTCTGTAACCACCTCCAGCCCCTACAACCCTCCCTATCTCTGTAACCTCCTCCAGCACCTACAACCCTCCCTATCTCTGTAACCTCCTCCAGCCCCTACAACCCTCCCTATCTCTGTAACATCCTCCAGCCCCTACACCCCTCCCTATCTCTGTAACCTCCTCCAGCTCCTATACCCCTCCCTATCTCTGTAACCTCCTCCAGCCCCTACAAACCTCCCTATCTCTGTAACATCGTCCAGTCCCTACAACCCTCCCTATCTCTGTAATCTCCTCCAGCCCCTACACAACCCTCCCTATCACTGTAACCTCCTCCAGCCCCTACAACCCTCCCTATCTCTGTAACCTCCTCCAGCCCCTACAACCCTCCCAATCTCTGTAACCTCGTCCAGTCCCTACACCCCTCCCTATCTCTGTAAAATCCACCAGCTCCTACACCCCTCCCTATCTCTGTAACCTCCTCCAGCCCCTACAACCCTCCCTATCTCTGTAACATCGTCCAGCCCCTACAACCCTCCCTATCTCTGTAACCTCCTCCAGCCCCTACACAACCCTCCCTATCACTGTAACCTCCTCCAGCCCCCACAACCCTCCCTATCTCTGTAACCTACTCCAGTCCCTACATCCCTCCCTATCTCTGTATCCTCCACCAGCCCCTACACCCCTCCCTATCTTAGTAACCTCCTCCATCCCTACATCCCTCCCTATCTCTGTAACCTCCTCCAGCCACTACAACCCTCCCTATCTCTGTAACCTCCTCCAGCCCCTACATAACCCTCCCTATCTCTGTAACCTCCTCCAGCCCCTACAATCCTCCCTATCTCAGTAACCTCCTGCAGCTCCTACACCCTTCCCTATCTCTGTAACCTCCTCCAGCCCCTACACCCCTCCCTATCTCTGTAACCTCCTCCAGCCCCTACACCCCTCCCTATCTCTGTAAACAAATCCAGCCCCGACAACACTCCCTATCTCTGTAACCTCCTCCAGCCCCTACTATCCTCCCTATCTCTGTAACCTCCTCCAGCCCCTACAACCCTGCCTATCTCTGTAACCTCCTCCAGCCCCTACAACCCTCCCTATCTCTGTAACCTCCTCCAGCCCCTAAAACCCTCCCTATCTCTCTAAACTCCTCAACCCCCAAGAATCCTCCCTATCTCTGTAACCTCCACCAGCCCCTACACCCCTCCCTATCTCTGTAACCTCCTCCAGCCCCTTCACCCCTCCCTATCTCTGTAACCTCCTCCAGCCCCTACATCCCTCCCTATCTCTGTAACCTCCGCCAGCCCCTACAACCCTCCCTATCTCTGTAACCTCCTCCAGCCCCTACAACCCTCCCTATCTCTGTAACCTCCTCCAGCCCCTACAACCCTCCCTATCTCTGTAACCTCCTACAGCCCCTACAACCCTCCCTATCTCTGTAACCTCCTCCAGCACCTACAACCCTCCCTATCTCTGTAACCTCCTCCAGCCCCTACAACCCTCTTATTTTTTAACCTCCTCCAGCCCCTACATCCCTCCCTATCTCTGTAACCTCCTCCAGCCCCTACAACACTCCCTATCTCTGTAACCTCCTCCAGCCCGTACAACCCTCCCTATCTCTGTAACCTCCTCCAGCCCCTACAACCCTCCCTATCTCTGTAACCTCCTCCAGCCCCTACAACCCTCCCTATCTCTGTAACCACCTCCCGCCCGTACAACCCTCCCTTTCTCTGTAACCTCCTCCAGCCCCTGCAACCCTCCCTATCTCTTTAACCTCCTCCAGCCCCTACACCCCTCCCTATTTCTGTAACCTCCTCCAGTCCCAACAACCCTCTCTATCTCTGTAAACTCCTCCAGCCCCTACACCGCTCCCTATCTCTGCAACCTCCTCCAGCCTCTACAACCCTCCCTATCTCTGCAACCTCCTCCAGCCCCAACACCCTTCCCTATTTCTGTAACCTCCTCCAGCCCCTACAACCCTCCCTATCTCTGTTATCTCCTCCAGCCCCTACAACCCTCCCTATCTCTGTAAAATCCTCCAGCCCCTACAACCCTCCCTATCTCTGTAACCTCCTCCAGCCCCTACAACCCTCCCTATCTCTGTAACCTCCTCCAGCCCCTATAACCCTCCCTATCTCTGTAACCTCCTCCAGCCCCTACAACCCTCCCTATCTCTGTAACCTCCTCCAGCCCCTACAACCCTTCCTATCTCTGTAACATCCTCCAGCCCCTACAACCCTCCGTATCTCTGTAACCTCCTCCAGCACCTACAACCCTCCCTATCTCTGTAACCTCCTCCAGCCCCTACAACCCTCCCTATCTCTGTAACCTCCTCCAGTACCTACAACCCTCCCTATCTTTGTAACCTCCTCCAGCTCCTACACCCCTCCCTATCTCTGTAACCTCCCCCAGCCCCTACAACCCTCCCTATCACTGTAACATCCTCCAGCCCCTACAACCCTCCCTATCTCTGTAACCTCCTCCAGCCCCTAAAACCCTCCCTATCTCTGTAACCTCCTCCAGCCCCTACAACCCTCGCTATCTCTGTAAGCTCCTCCAGCACCTTCAACCCTCCCTATCTCTGTAACCTCCTCCAGCCCCTACAACCCTCCCTATCTCTGTAACCTCCTCCAGCCCCTACAACCCTCCCTATCTCTGTAACCTCCTCCAGCCCCTACAACCCTCCCTATCTCTGTAAGCTCCTCCAGTCCCTATAACCCTCCCTAACTCTGTAACCTCCTCCAGCCCCTACAACCCTCCCTATCTCTGTAACCTCCTCCAGCCCCTATAACCCTCCCTATCTCTGTAACCTCCTCCAGCCCCTACAACCCTCCCTATTTCTGTAACCTCCTCCAGCCCCTACAACCCTCCCTATCTCTGTAACCTCCTCCAGCCCCTACAACCCTCCCTATCTCTGTAACCTCCTCCAGCACCTACAACCCTCCATATCTCTGTAACCTCCTCCAGCCCCTACAACCCTCCCTATCTCTGTAACCTCCTCCAGCCCCTACCACCCTCCCTATCTCTGTAACCTCCTCCAGCCCCTACTACCCTCCCTATCTCTGTAACCTCCTCCAGCCCTTACAACCCTCCCTATCTCTGTAACCTCCTCCAGCCCCTACAACCCTCCTTATCTCTGTAACCTCCTCCAGCCCCTACAACCCTCCCTATCTCTGTAACCTCCTCCAGCACCTACAACCCTCCCTATCTCTGTAACCTCCTCCAGCCCTTACAACCCTCCCTATCTCTGTAACCTCCTCCAGCCCCTTCAACACTCCCTATCTCTGTAACCTCCTCCAGCCCCTACAACCCTCCCTATCTCTGTAACCTCCTCCAGCCCCTTCAACCCTCCCTATCTCTGTAACCTCCTCCAGCCCCTACAACCCTCCCTATCTCTGTAACCTCCTCCAGCCTCTAAACCCCTCCCTATCTCTGTAACCTCCACCAGCCCCTGCAACCCTCCCTATCTCTGTAACCTCTTCCAGCCCCTAAAACCCTCCCTATCTCTGTACCCTCCTCCAGTCCCTACAACCTTCCCTATCTCTGTAACCTCCACCAGCTCCTACACCCCTCCCTATCTCTGTAACCTCCTCCAGCCCCTACAACCCTCCCTATCTCTGTAACCTCCTCCAGCCCCTACACCCCTCCCTATCTCTGTAAGCTCCTCCAGCCTCTACAACCCTCCCTATCTCTGTAACCTCCTCCAGCCCCTACAACCCTCACTATCTCTGTGACCTCCCCCAGCCCCGACACCCCTCCCTATCTCTGTAACCTCCTCCAGCTCCTACACCCCTCCCTATCTCTGTCACCTCCTCCAGCCCCTACAACCCTCCCTATCTCTGTTACATCCTCCAGCCCCTACAACCCTCCCTATCTCTGTAACCTCCTCCAGCCCCTACACAACCCTCCCTATCACTGTAACCTCCTCCAGCCCCTACAACCCTCCCTATCTCTGTAACCTCCTCCAGCCCCTACAACCCTCCCTATCTCTGTAACCTCCTCCAGCCCCTACAACCCTCCCTATCTCTTTAAACTCCTCCAGCCCCTACAACCCTCCCTATCTCTGTAACCTCCTCCAGCCCCTACAACCCTCCCTATCTCTGTAACCTCCTCCAGCCCCTACAACCCTCGCTATCTCTGTAACCTCCTCCAGCACCTTCAACCCTCCCTATCTCTGTAACCTCCTCCAGCCCCTACAACCCTCCCTATCTCTGTAACCTCCTCCAGCCCCTACAACCCTCCCTATCTCTGTAACCTCCTTAGCCCCTACTACCCTCCCTATCTCTGTAACCTCCTCCAGCCCCTGCAACCCTCCCTATCTCTGTATCCTCCTCCTGCCCCTACACCCCTCCCTATCTCTGTAACCTCCTCCAGCCCCTTCAACCCTCCCTATCTCTGTTATCTCCTCCAGTCCCTACACCCCTCTCTATCTCTGTAACCTCCTCCAGCTCCTACACCCCTCCCTATCTCTGTAACCTCCTCCAGCCCCTACAACCCTCCCTATCTCTGTAACATCCTCCAGCATCTACAACCCTCCCTATCTCTGTAACCTCCTCCATCCCCTACACAACCCTCCCTATCACTGTTATCTCCTCCAGCCCCTACAACCCTCTCTATCTCTGTAACCTCCTCCAGCCCCTACACCCCTCCCTATCTCTGTACCCTCCTCCAGCCCCTACACCCCTCCCTATCTCTGTACCCTCCTCCAGCCACTACAACCCTCCATATCTCTGTAACCTCCTCCAGCCCCTACACAACCCTCCCTATCTCTGGAACCTCCTCCAGCCCCTACAACCCTCCCTATCTCTGTAACCTCCTCCAGTCCCTACAACCCTCCCTATCTCTGTAACCTCCTCCAGTTCCTACACCCCTGCCTATCTCTGTAACCTGCTCCAGCCCCTACACCCTTCCCTATCTCTGTAACCTCCTCCAGCCCCTACACCCCTCCCTATCTCTGTAACCTCCTCCAGCCCCTACAACCCTCCCTATCTCTGTAACCTCCTCCAGCCCCTACAACCCTCCCTATCTCTGTAACCTCCTCCAGCCCCTACACCCCTCCCTATCTCTGTAACCTCCTCCAGCCCCTACACCCCTCCCTATCTCTGTAACCTCCTCCAGCCCCTACAACCCTCCCTATCTCTGTAACCTCCTCCAGCCCCTACAACCCTCCCTTTCTCTGTAACCTCCTCCAGCCCCTTCAACCCATCCTATCTCTGTAACCTCCTCCAGCCCCTACAACCCTCCCTATCTCTGTAACCTCCTCCAGCCACTAAACCCCTCCCTATCTCTGTAACCTCCACCAGCCCCTGCAACCCTCCCTATCTCTGTAACCTCTTCCAGCCCCTAAAACCCTCCCTATCTCTGTACCCTCCTCCAGTCCCTACAACCCTCCCTATCTCTGTAACCTCCTCCAGCTCCTACACCCCTCCCTATCTCTGTAACCTCCTCCAGCCCCTACAATCCTCCCTATCTCTGTAACCTCCTCCAGTCCCTTCACCCCTCCCTATCTCTGTAACCTCCTCCAGCCCCTACACCCCTCCCTATCTCTGTAACCTCGTCCAGCCCCTACAACCCTCCCTATCTCTTTAAACTCCTCCAGCCCCTACAACCCTCCCTATCTCTGTAACCTCCTCCAGCCCCTACAACCCTCCCTATCTCTGTAACCTCCTCCAGCCCCTACAACCCTCCCTATCTCTGTAACCTCCTCCAGCACCTTCAACCCTCCCTATCTCTGTAACCTCTTCCAGCCCCTACAACCCTCCCTATCTCTGTAACCTCCTCCATCCCCTACAACCCTCCCTATCTTGTAACCTCCTCCAGCCCCTTCAACCCTCCCTCTATCTGCAACCTCCTCCAGCCCCTACCCCCCTCCCTATTTCTGTAACCTCCTCCAGCCCCTACAACCCTCTCTATCTCTGTAACCTCCTCCAGCCCCTTCAACCCTCCCTATCTCTGTAACATCCTCCAGCCCCTACAACCCTCCCTATCTCTGTAACCTCCTCCAGCCCCTACAACCCTCCCTATCTCTGTAAGCTCCTCCAGCCCCTATAACCCTCCCTATCTCTGTAACCTCCTCCAGCCCCTACAACCCTCCCTATCTCTGTAACCTCCTCCAGCCCCTACAACCCTCCCTATCTCTGTAACCTCCTCCAGCCCCTACAACCCTCCCTATCTCTGTAACCTCCTCCATCCCCTACAACCCTCCCTATCTCTGTAACCTCCTCCAGCCCCTTCAACCCTCCCTATCTCTGTAACTTCCTCCAGTCACTACAACCCTCCCTATCTCTGTAACCTCCACCAGCCCCTACACAATCCTACCTATCTCTGTAAACTTCTCCAGCCCGAACAACCCTCCCTATCTCTGTAACCTCCTCCAGTCACTACAACCCTCCCTATCTCTGTAACCTCCTCCAGCTCCTACACGCCTCTCTATATCTGTAACGTCCTCCAGTCCCTACACCCTTCCCTATCTCTGTGAAATCCTCCAGTCCCTACACCCCTCCCTATCTCTGAAACCTCCTCCAGCCCCTACAACCCTCCCTATCTCTGTAACCTCCTCCAGCCCCTACAACCCTCCCTATCTCTGTAACCTCCTCCAGCCCCTACAACCCTCACTATCTCTGTAACCTCCTCCAGCCCCTACAACCCTCCCTATCTCTGTAACCTCCTCCAGCCCCGACAACCCTCCCTATCTCTGTAACCTCCTCCAGCCCCTACAACCCTCCCTATCTCTGTAACCTCCTCCAACCCCTACTACCCTCCCTATCTCTGTAACCTCCTCCAGCCACTACAACCCTCCCTATCTCTGTAACCTCCTCCAGCACCTACAACCCTCCCTATCTCTGTAACCTCCTCCAGCCACTACAACCCTCCCTATCTCTGTAACCTCCTCCAGCCCCTGCAACCCTCCCTATCTCTGAAACCTCCTCCAGCCCCTACACCCCTCCCTATCTCTGTAACCTCCTCCAATCCGAACAACCCTCCCTATCTCTGTAACCTCCTCCAGCCTCTACAAATCTCCCTATCTCTGTAACCTCCTCCAGCTCCTACAACCCTCCCTATCTCTGTAACCTCCTCCAGCACCTACACCCCTCCCTACCTCCGTAACCTCCTCCAGCCCCTACAAACCTTCCTATCTCTGTAACCACCTCCAGCCCCTACACAACCCTCCCTATCACTGTAACCTCCTCCAGCCCCTACAACCCTCCCGATCTCTGTAACCTCCTCCAGTCCCTACAACCCTCCCTAACTCTGTAACCTCCTCCAGCCCCTACACCCCTCCCTATCTTTGTAACCTCGTCCAACACCTACACCGCTCCCTATCTCTGTAACCTCCTCCAACCACGACAACACTCCCTATCTCTGTAACCTCGTCCAACACCTACACCCCTCCCTAAACTCTGTAACCTCCTCCTGCCCCTACAATCCTCCCTATCTCTATAACCTCCTCCAGCCCCTACACCCCACCCTATCTCTGTAACCTCCACCAGCCCCTACACCCCTCCCTATCTATGTAACCTCCTCCAGCCCCTACAACCCTCCCTATCTCTGTAACCTCCTCCAGCCCCTACAACCCTCCCTATCTCTGTAACCTCCTCCAGCCCCTACAACCCTCCCTATCTCTGTATCCTCCTCCAGCCCCTACAACCCTCCCTATCTCTGTAACCTCCTCCAGCACCTACAACGCTCCCTATCTCTGTAACCTCCTCCAGCCCCTACATCCCTCCCTATCTCTGTAACCTCCTCCAACCCCTACAACCCTCCCTATCTCTGTAACCTCCTCCAGCCCCTACAACCCTCCCTATCTCTGTAACCTCCTCCAGCCCCTACAACCCTCCCTATCTCTGTAACCTCCTCCAGCCCCTACAACCCTCCCTATCTCTGTAACCTCCTCCAGCACCTACAACCCTCCCTATCTCTGTAACATCCTCCAGCCCGTCCAACCCTCCCTATCTCTGTAACCACCTCCAGCCCCTACAACCCTCCCTATCTCTGTAACCTCCTCCAGCCCCTACAACCCTCCCTATCTCTGTAACCTCCTCCAGCCCCTACAACCCTCCTTTTCTCTGTAACCTCCTCCAGCCCCCACAACCCTCCCTATCTCTGTAACCTCCTCCAGCCCCTACTACCCTCCCAATCTCTGTAACCTCGTCCAGTCCCTACACCCCTCCCTATCTCTGTAACCTCCTCAAGCTCCTACACCCCTCCCTATCTCTGTAACCTCCTCCAGCCCCTACAACCCTCCCTATCTCTGTAACATCGTCCAGCCCCTACAACCCTCCCTATCTCTGTAACCTCCTCCAGCCCCTACACAACCCTCCCTATCACTGTAACCTCCTCCAGCCCCTACAACACTCCCAATCTCTGTTACCTACTCCAGTCCCTACAACCCTCCCTATCTCTGTATCCTCCACCAGCCCCTACACCCCTCCCTATCTTAGTAACCTCCTCCAGCCCCTACATCCCTCCCTATCTCTGTAACCTCCTCCAGCCACTACAAACCTCCCTATCTCTGTAACCTCCTCCAGCCCCTACATAACCCTCCCTATCTCTGTAACCTCCTCCAGCCCCTAAAACCCTCCCTATCTCTGTAACCTCCTCCAGTCCCTACAATCCTCCCTATCTCTGTAACCTCCTGCAGCTCCAACACCCCTCCCTATCTCTGTAACCTCCTCCAGCCCCTACACCCCTCCCTATCTCTGTAACCTCCTCCAGCCCATACACCCCTCCCTATCTCTGTAAACACCTCCAGCCCCGACAACCCTCCCTATCTCTGTAACCTCCTCCAGCCCCTACTATCCTCCCTATCTCTGTAACCTCCTTCAGCCCCTACAACCCTGCCTATCTCTGTAACCTCCTCCAGCCCCTACAAACCACCCTATCTCTGTAACCTAATCCAGCACCTACTACTCTCCCTATCTCTGTAACCTCTTCCAGCCCCTACAACCCTCTCTATCTCTGTAACCTCCTCCAGCCCCTACTATCCTCCCTATCACTGTAACCTCCTCCAGCCCCTACAACCCTGCCTATCTCTGTTACCTCCTCCAGCCCCTACAACCCTCCCTATCTCCGTAACCTCCTCCAGCCCCTACAACCCTCCGTATCTCTGTAACCTCCTCCAGCCCCTACAACCCTCCCTATCTCTGTAACCTCCTCCAGCACCTACAACCCTCCCTATCTCTGTAACCTCCTCCAGCCCCTACACCCCTCCCTATTTCTGAAACCTCCTCCAGCCCCTACAACCCTCCCTATCTCTGTATTCTCCTCCAGCCCCTACAACCCTCCCTATCTCTGTAACCTCCTCCAGCCCCTACAACCCACCCTATCTCTGTAACCTCCTCCAGCCCCTACAACCCTCCCTATTTCTGCAACCTCCTCCAGCCTCTATAACCCTCCCTATCTCTGCAACCTCCTCCAGCCCCTACACCCCTCCCTATTTCTGTAACCTCCTCCAGCCCCTACAACCCTCCCTATCTCTGTAACCTCCTCCAGCCCTGACAACCCTCCCTATCTCTGTAACCTCCTCCAGCCCCTACAACCCTCCCTATCTCTGTAACCTCCTCCAGCACCTACAACCCTCCCTATCTCTGTAACCTCCTCCAGCCCCTACAACCCTCCCTATCTCTGTAACATCCTCCAGCCCCTACACCCCTCCCTATCTCTGTAACCTCCTCCAGCTCCTATACCCCTCCCTATCTCTGTAACCTCCTCCAGCCCCTACAAACCTCCCTATCTCTGTAACATCGTCCAGTCCCTACAACCCTCCCTATCTCTGTAATCTCCTCCAGCCCCTACACAACCCTCCCTATCACTGTAACCTCCTCCAGCCCCTACAACCCTCCCTATCTCTGTAACCTCCTCCAGCCCCTACAACCCTCCCAATCTCTGTAACCTCGTCCAGTCCCTACACCCCTCCCTATCTCTGTAAAATCCACCAGCTCCTACACCCCTCCCTATCTCTGTAACCTCCTCCAGCCCCTACAACCCTCCCTATCTCTGTAACATCGTCCAGCCCCTACAACCCTCCCTATCTCTGTAACCTCCTCCAGCCCCTACACAACCCTCCCTATCACTGTAACCTCCTCCAGCCCCCACAACCCTCCCTATCTCTGTAACCTACTCCAGTCCCTACATCCCTCCCTATCTCTGTATCCTCCACCAGCCCCTACACCCCTCCCTATCTTAGTAACCTCCTCCATCCCTACATCCCTCCCTATCTCTGTAACCTCCTCCAGCCACTACAACCCTCCCTATCTCTGTAACCTCCTCCAGCCCCTACATAACCCTCCCTATCTCTGTAACCTCCTCCAGCCCCTACAATCCTCCCTATCTCAGTAACCTCCTGCAGCTCCTACACCCTTCCCTATCTCTGTAACCTCCTCCAGCCCCTACACCCCTCCCTATCTCTGTAACCTCCTCCAGCCCCTACACCCCTCCCTATCTCTGTAAACAAATCCAGCCCCGACAACACTCCCTATCTCTGTAACCTCCTCCAGCCCCTACTATCCTCCCTATCTCTGTAACCTCCTCCAGCCCCTACAACCCTGCCTATCTCTGTAACCTCCTCCAGCCCCTACAACCCTCCCTATCTCTGTAACCTCCTCCAGCCCCTAAAACCCTCCCTATCTCTCTAAACTCCTCAACCCCCAAGAATCCTCCCTATCTCTGTAACCTCCACCAGCCCCTACACCCCTCCCTATCTCTGTAACCTCCTCCAGCCCCTTCACCCCTCCCTATCTCTGTAACCTCCTCCAGCCCCTACATCCCTCCCTATCTCTGTAACCTCCGCCAGCCCCTACAACCCTCCCTATCTCTGTAACCTCCTCCAGCCCCTACAACCCTCCCTATCTCTGTAACCTCCTCCAGCCCCTACAACCCTCCCTATCTCTGTAACCTCCTACAGCCCCTACAACCCTCCCTATCTCTGTAACCTCCTCCAGCACCTACAACCCTCCCTATCTCTGTAACCTCCTCCAGCCCCTACAACCCTCTTATTTTTTAACCTCCTCCAGCCCCTACAACCCTCCCTATCTCTGTAACCTCCTCCAGCCCCTACAACACTCCCTATCTCTGTAACCTCCTCCAGCCCGTACAACCCTCCCTATCTCTGTAACCTCCTCCAGCCCCTACAACCCTCCCTATCTCTGTAACCTCCTCCAGCCCCTACAACCCTCCCTATCTCTGTAACCACCTCCCGCCCGTACAACCCTCCCTTTCTCTGTAACCTCCTCCAGCCCCTGCAACCCTCCCTATCTCTTTAACCTCCTCCAGCCCCTACACCCCTCCCTATTTCTGTAACCTCCTCCAGTCCCAACAACCCTCTCTATCTCTGTAAACTCCTCCAGCCCCTACACCGCTCCCTATCTCTGCAACCTCCTCCAGCCTCTACAACCCTCCCTATCTCTGCAACCTCCTCCAGCCCCAACACCCTTCCCTATTTCTGTAACCTCCTCCAGCCCCTACAACCCTCCCTATCTCTGTTATCTCCTCCAGCCCCTACAACCCTCCCTATCTCTGTAAAATCCTCCAGCCCCTACAACCCTCCCTATCTCTGTAACCTCCTCCAGCCCCTACAACCCTCCCTATCTCTGTAACCTCCTCCAGCCCCTATAACCCTCCCTATCTCTGTAACCTCCTCCAGCCCCTACAACCCTCCCTATCTCTGTAACCTCCTC
>NW_027599089.1:0-31697 GCF_964194155.1 Cetorhinus maximus | reverse complement strand
CTTACCCATTCACCCATTCACTCACTCACTCACCCACCTACCCATTCACTCACTCACCCATTCACTCACTCACCCATTCACTCATTCACCCGTTCACTCACTCACTCACTCACTCACTCACCCATTCACTCATTCACCCATTCACTCACTCATCCATTCACCCACTCACTCACTCACTCACTCACTCACTCACCCATTCACCCACTCACCCATTCACTCACTCACCCATTCACTCACTCACTCACTCACTCACTCACTCACTCACTCACTCACCCATTCACTCACTCACCCATTCACTCATTCACCCATTCACCAACTCACTCACTCACTCACTCACTCACTCACCCATTCACTCACTCACCCATTCACTCACTCACCCACTCACTCACTCACCCATTCAGCCATTCACCCACTCACCCATTTACTCACTCACCCATTCACTCACTCACCCATTCACTCACTCACCCATTCACTCACTCACCCACTCACTCACTCACTCACTCACCCATTCACTCACTCACCCATTCACTCACTCACCCATTCACTCACTCACCCACTCACCCATTCACACACTCACCCATTCACTGACTCACCCACTCACCCATTCACTCACTCACCCATTCACCCATTCATTCACTCACCCATTCACTCACTCACCCATTCACTCACTCACTCACCCATTCACCCATTCACTCACTCATCCATTCACCCACTCACTCACTCACTCACTCACTCACTCACTCACTCACTCACCCATTCACCCACTCACCCATTCACTCACTCACCCATTCACTCACTCACTCACTCACTCACCCATTCACTCTGTCACCCATTCACTCACTCACCCATTCACTCACTCACCCATTCACTCACTCACCCAGTCTCTCACTCACTCACTCACTCTCCCATTCACTCACTCACCCATTCACTCACTCACCCATTCACTCACTCACCCATTCACTCACTCACCCACTCACTCACTCACCCACTCACTCACTCACCCATTCATCCATTCACCCACTCACCCATTTACTCACTCACCCATTCACTCACTCACCCATTCACTCACTCACCCACTCACTCACTCACTCACTCTCCCATTCACTCACTCACCCAGTCACTCACTCACCCACTCACCCATTCACACACTCACCCATTCACCCACTCACCCATTCACTCACTCACCCATTCACTCACTCACCCACTCACCCACTCACCCATTCACTCACTCACCCACCTACCCATTCACTCACTCACTCATTCACTCACTCACCCACTCACCCATTCACTCACTCACCCACTCACCCACTCACCCACCTACCCATTCACTCACTCACCCATTCACTCACTCACCCATTCACCACTCCCATTCATTCACTCACTCCCTCACTCACCCATTCACTCACACACCCATTCACTCACTGACCCATTCACCCACTCACTCACTCACCCATTCACTCACTCACCCATTCACTCACTCACCCATTCACTCACTCACTCACTCACCCATTCACTCACTCACCCATTCACTCACTCACCCATTCACTCACCCATTCACTCACTCACACATTCACTCACTCACCCACTCACCCATTCACTCACTCACCCATTCACTCACTCACCCACTCACCTATTCACTCACTGATCTATTCACTCACTCACCCATTCACTCACTCACCCATTCACCCACTCACCTATTCACTCACTGATCTATTCACTCACTCACCCATTCACTCACTCACCCATTCACTCAGTCATCCACTCACTCACTCACTCACTCACTCACTCACTCACTCACTCACTCACTCACCCATTCACTCACACCCATTCACTCACTCACCCACTCACCTATTCACTCACTCACTAACTCACCCATTCACTCACTCACCCATTCACTCACTCACCCATTCACCCACTCACCCATTCACTCACTCACCCATTCACTCACTCACCCACTCACCCATTCACTCACTCACCCATTCACCTATTCACTCACTCACTCACTCACTCACCCATTCACTCACTCACCCATTCACTCACTCACCCATTCACCCACTCACCCATTCACCCACTCACCCATTCACTCACTCACCCACTCACCCACTCACCCATTCACTCACTCACCCACCTAACGAGTCACTCACTCACCCATTCACTCACTCACCCATTCACTCACTCACCCATTCACTCACTCACCCACCTACCCACTCACTCACTCACTCACTCACTCATTCACCCATTTACCTACTCACTCACTCACTCACCCATTCACTCACTCACTCACCCATTCACTCACTCACCCACCTACCCATTCACTCACTCACCCACTCACTCACCCAATCCCCCATTCACTCACTCACTCACTCACCCATTCACTCACTCATCCACTCACTCACTCACCCACTCACGCATTCACTCACTCACCCACTCACCCATTCACTCACTCACCCACTCACCCATTCACTCACTCACCCACCTACCCATTCACTCACCCACCTACCCATTCACTCACTCACCCATTCACCCACTCACCCACTAACCCACTCACCCATTCACTCACTCAACCATTCACTCAGTCACCCACTAACCCACTCACCCACTCACCCATTCACTCACTCACCCATTCACTTATGCACCCACCTACCCATTCACTCACCCACTCACTCACTCACTCACTCACCCATTCACTCACTCACCCATTCACTCTCACCCACTCACCCATTCACACACTCACCCATTCACTCACTCACCCACTCACCCATTCACTCACTCACCCACTCACCCACTCACCCACTCACCCACCTACCCATTCACTCACTCACCCATTCACCCATTCATTCACTCACCCATTCAATCACTCACCCATTCACTCACTCACTCACTCACCCATTCACTCATTCACCCATTCACTCACTCATCCATTCACCCACTCACTCACTCACTCACTCACTCACTCACTCACTCACTCACTCACTCACTCACTCACTCACTCACTCACTCTCCCATTCACTCACTCACCCAATCACTCACTCACTCACTCACTCACCCAATCACTCAGTCACCCATTCACTCACTCACCCATTCACCAACTCACTCACTCACTCACCCATTCACTCACTCACCCATTCACTCACTCACCCATTCACTCACTCACCCATTCAGCCATTCACCCACTCACCCATTTACTCACTCACCCATTCACTCACTCACCCATTCACTCACTCACCCACTCTCTCACTCACTCACTCACTCTCCCATTCACTCACTCACCCATTCACTCACTCACCCATTCACTCACTCACCCATTCACTCATTCACCCACTCACTCACTCACCGATTCATCCATTCACCCACTCATCCATTTACTCACTCACCCATTCACTCACTCACCCATTCACTCACTCACACACTCACTCACTCACTCACTCACCCACCTACCCATTCACTCACTCACCCACCTACCCTTTCACTCACTCACCCACCTACCCATTCACTCACTCAACCATTCACTCACTCACTCACTCACCCACCTACCCATTCACTCACTTACCCACTCACCCATTCACTCACTCACTCACTCACTCACCCACCTACCCATTCACTCACTTACGCACTCACCCATTCACTCACTCACCCACCTACCCATTCACTCACTTACCCCCTCACCCATTCACTCACTCACTCACCCACCTACCCATTCACTCACTCGCCCATTAACCCATTCACTCACTCACCCATTCACTCACTCACCCATTCACTCACTCACTCACTCACCCATTCACTCATTCACCCATTCACTCACTCATCCATTCACCCACTCACTCACTCACTCACTCACTCACTCACTCACTCACTCACTCACCCATTCACCCATTCACTCACTCACTCTCTCACTCACCCATTCACTCACTCACCCATTCACTCACTCACCCGTTCACCCATTCACTCACTCACCCATTCACTCACTCACCCATTCACTCACTCACCCATTCACTCACTCACTCACTCATCCAGTCACTCATTCACCCATTCACTCACTCATCCATTCACCCACTCACTCACTCACTCACTCACTCATTCACTCACTCACCCATTCACCCACTCATCCATTCACTCACTCACCCATTCACTCACTCACTCACTCACTCACCCATTCACTCACTCACCCATTCACTCACTCACCGATTCACCAACTCACTCACTCACTCACCCATTCACTCACTCACCCATTCACTCACTCACCCACTCACTCACTCACCCATTCACTCACTCACCCACTCAACCATTTACTCACTCACCCATTCACTCACTCACTCACTCACCCACCTACCCATTCACTCAATCAACCATTCACTCACTCACTCACTCACCCACCTACCCATTCACTCACTTACCCACTCACCCATTCACTCACTCACTCACTCACCCACCTACCCATTCACTCACTTACTCACTCACCCATTCACTCACTCACCCACCTACCCATTCACTCACTTACCCACTCACCCATTCACTCACTCACTCACTCACCCACCTACCCATTCACTCACTCACCCATTCACTCATTCACCCGTTCACTCACTCACTCACTCACTCACTCACTCACCCATTCACTCATTCACCCATTCACTCACTCATCCATTCACCCACTCACTCTCTCACTCACTCACTCACTCACTCACTCACTCACTCACTCACTCACTCACTCACTCACTCACTCACTCACCCATTCACCCATTCACCCACTCACCCATTCACTCACTCACCCATTCACTCACTCACTCACTCACTCACTCACCCATTCACTCACTCACCCATTCACTCATTCACCCATTCACCAACTCACTCACTCACTCACTCACCCATTCACTCACTCACCCATTCACTCACTCACCCACTCACTCACTCACCCATTCAGCCATTCACCCACTCACCCATTTACTCACTCACCCATTCACTCACTCACCCATTCACTCACTCACCCATTCACTCACTCACC
Organism: Cetorhinus maximus; assembly: GCF_964194155.1. Classification (NCBI taxonomy): domain Eukaryota; kingdom Metazoa; phylum Chordata; class Chondrichthyes; order Lamniformes; family Cetorhinidae; genus Cetorhinus; species Cetorhinus maximus. The sequence goes on along the minus strand of NW_027599089.1, from coordinate 26,698 downwards.
CACTCACTCACTCACTCACTCACCCATTCACTCACTCACCCATTCACTCACTCACCCACTCACCCATTCACACACTCACCCATTCACTGACTCACCCACTCACCCATTCACTCACTCACCCATTCACCCATTCATTCACTCACCCATTCACTCACTCACCCATTCACTCACTCACTCACTCACCCATTCACCCATTCACTCACTCATCCATTCACCCACTCACTCACTCACTCACTCACTCACTCACTCACTCACTCACTCACTCACTCACCCATTCACTCACTCACCCATTCACTCACTCACCCATTCACTCACTCACTCACTCACTCACCCATTCACTCTGTCACCCATTCACTTACTCACCCATTCACCAACTCACTCACTCACTCACCCATTCACTCACTCACCCATTCACTCACTCACCCATTCACTCACTCACCCATTCAGCCATTCACCCACTCACCAATTTACTCACTCACCCATTCACTCACTCACCCATTCACCTCACTCACCCACTCTCTCACTCACTCACTCACTCTCCCATTCACTCACTCACCCATTCACTCACTCACCCATTCACTCACTCACCCATTCACTCACTCACCCACTCACTCACTCACCCACTCACTCACTCACCCATTCATCCATTCACCCACTCACCCATTTACTCACTCACCCATTCACTCACTCACCCATTCACTCACTCACCCACTCACTCACTCACCCACTCTCCCATTCACTCACTCACCCAGTCACTCACTCACCCACTAACCCATTCACACACTCACCCATTCACCCGCTCACCCATTCACTCACTCACCCATTCACTCACTCACCCACTCACCCATTCACTCACTCACCCACCTACCCATTCACTCACTCACTCATTCACTCACTCACCCACTCACCCATTCACTCACTCACCCACTCACCCACTCACCCACCTACCCATTCACTCACTCACCCATTCACTCACTCACCCATTCACTCACTCACCCATTCATTCACTCACTCCCTCACTCACCCATTCACTCACTCACCCATTCACTCACTGACCCATTCACCCACTCACTCACTCACCCATTCACTCACTCACCCATTCACTCACTCACCCATTCACCCACTCACTCACTCACCCTTTCACTCACTCACCCATTCACCCACTCACCCATTCACTCACTCACCCATTCACTCACTCACCCACTCACCCATTCACTCACTCACCCATTTTCCTATTCACTCACTCACTCACTCACCCATTCACTCACTCACCCATTCACTCACTCACCCATTCACCCACTCACCCATTAACTCACTCACCCATTCACTCACTCACCCACTCACCCACTCACCCATTCACTCACTCACCCACCTAACGATTCACTCACTCACCCATTCACTCACTCACGCATTCACTCACTCACCCATTCACTCACTCACCCACCTACCCACTCACTCACTCACTCACTCACTCATTCACCCATTTACCTACTCACTCACTCACTCACCCATTCACTCACTCACTCACCCATTCACTCACTCACCCACCTACCCATTCACTCACTCACCCACTCACTCACCCAATCCCCCATTCACTCACTCACTCACTCACCCATTCACTCACTCATCCACTCACTCACTCACCCACTCACGCATTCACTCACTCACCCACTCACCCATTCACTCACTCACCCACTCACCCATTCACTCACTCACCCACCTACCCATTCACTCACCCACCTACCCATTCACTCATTCACCCATTCACCCACTCACCCACTAACCCACTCACCCATTCACTCACTCAACCATTCACTCAGTCACCCACTAACCCACTCACCCACTCACCCATTCACTCACTCACCCATTCACTTATGCACCCACCTACCCATTCACTCACCCACTCACTCACTCACTCACTCACCTATTCACTCACTCACCCATTCACTCTCACCCACTCACCCATTCACACACTCACCCATTCACTCACTCACCCACTCACCCATTCACTCACTCACCCACTCACCCACTCACCCACTCACCCACCTACCCATTCACTCACTCACCCATTCACCCATTCATTCACTCACCCATTCACTCACTCACTCACTCACCCATTCACTCACTCACCCACTCACCCATTCACACACTCACCCATTCACTGACTCACCCACTCACCCATTCACTCACTCACCCATTCACCCATTCATTCCCTCACCCATTCACTCACTCACCCATTCACTCACTCACTCACTCACCCATTCACCCATTCACTCACTCCTCCATTCACCCACTCACTCACTCACTCACTCACTCACTCACTCACTCACTCACTCACTCACCCATTCACTCACTCACCCATTCACTCACTCACCCATTCACTCACTCACTCACTCACTCACCCATTCACTCTGTCGCCCATTCACTCACTCACCCATTCACCAACTCACTCACTCACTCACCCATTCACTCACTCACCCATTCACTCACTCACCCATTCACTCACTCACCCATTCAGCCATTCACCCACTCACCAATTTACTCACTCACCCATTCACTCACTCACCCATTCACTCACTCACCCACTCTCTCACTCACTCACTCACTCTCCCATTCACTCACTCACCCATTCACTCACTCACCCATTCACTCACTCACCCATTCACTCACTCACCCACTCACTCACTCACCCACTCACTCACTCACCCATTCATCCATTCACCCACTCACCCATTTACTCACTCACCCATTCACTCACTCACCCATTCACTCACTCACCCACTCACTCACTCACCCACTCTCCCATTCACTCACTCACCCAGTCACTCACTCACCCACTAACCCATTCACACACTCACCCATTCACCCACTCACCCATTCACTCACTCACCCATTCACTCACTCACCCACTCACCCATTCACTCACTCACCCACCTACCCATTCACTCACTCACTCATTCACTCACTCACCCACTCACCCATTCACTCACTCACCCACTCACCCACTCACCCACCTACCCATTCACTCACTCACCCATTCACTCACTCACCCATTCACTCACTCACCCATTCATTCACTCACTCCCTCACTCACCCATTCACTCACTCACCCATTCACTCACTGACCCATTCACCCACTCACTCACTCACCCATTCACTCACTCACCCATTCACTCACTCACCCATTCACCCACTCACTCACTCACCCATTCACTCACTCACCCATTCACCCACTCACCCATTCACTCACTCACCCATTCACTCACTCACCCACTCACCCATTCACTCACTCACCCATTTTCCTATTCACTCACTCACTCACTCACTCACCCATTCACTCACTCACCCATTCACTCACTCACCCATTCACCCACTCACCCATTAACTCACTCACCCATTCACTCACTCACCCACTCACCCACTCACCCATTCACTCACTCACCCACCTAACGATTCACTCACTCACCCATTCACTCACTCACGCATTCACTCACTCACCCATTCACTCACTCACCCACCTACCCACTCACTCACTCACTCACTCACTCACCCAATCCCCCATTCACTCACTCACTCACTCACCCATTCACTCACTCATCCACTCACTCACTCACCCACTCACGCATTCACTCACTCACCCACTCACCCATTCACTCACTCACCCACTCACCCATTCACTCACTCACCCACCTACCCATTCACTCACCCACCTACCCATTCACTCATTCACCCATTCACCCACTCACCCACTAACCCACTCACCCATTCACTCACTCAACCATTCACTCAGTCACCCACTAACCCACTCACCCACTCACCCATTCACTCACTCACCCATTCACTTATGCACCCACCTACCCATTCACTCACCCACTCACTCACTCACTCACTCACCTATTCACTCACTCACCCATTCACTCTCACCCACTCACCCATTCACACACTCACCCATTCACTCACTCACCCACTCACCCATTCACTCACTCACCCACTCACCCACTCACCCACTCACCCACTCACCCACCTACCCATTCACTCACTCACCCATTCACCCATTCATTCACTCACCCATTCACTCACTCACCCATTCACTCACTCACTCACTCACCCATTCACTCATTCACCCATTCACTCACTCATCCATTCACCCACTCACTCACTCACTCACTCACTCACTCACTCACTCTCCCATTCACTCACTCACCCATTCACTCACTCACTCACTCACTCACCCAATCACTCAGTCACCCATTCACTCACTCACCCATTCACCAACTCACTCACTCACTCACCCATTCACTCACTCACCCATTCACTCACTCACCCATTCACTCACTCACCCATTCAGCCATTCACCCACTCACCCATTTACTCACTCACCCATTCACTCACTCACCCATTCACTCACTCACCCACTCTCTCACTCACTCACTCACTCTCCCATTCACTCACTCACCCATTCACTCACTCACCCATTCACTCACTCACCCATTCACTCACTCACCCACTCACTCACTCACCCATTCATCCATTCACCCACTCACCCATTTACTCACTCACCCATTCACTCACTCACCCATTCACTCACTCACCCACTCACTCACTCACTCACTCTCCCATTCACTCACTCACTCAGTCACTCACTCACCCACTCACCCATTCACACACTCACCCATTCACCCACTCACCCATTCACTCACTCACCCATTCACTCACTCACCCACTCACCCACTCACCCATTCACTCACTCACCCACCTACCCATTCACTCACTCACTCATTCACTCACTCACCCACTCACCCATTCACTCACTCACCCACTCACCCACCTACCCATTCACTCACTCACCCATTCACTCACTCACCCATTCACTCACTGACCCATTCACCCATTCACTCACTCACCCATTCACTCACTCACCCATTCACTCACTCACCCATTCACTCACTCACTCACTCACCCATTCACTCACTCACCCATTCACTCACTCACCCATTCACTCACCCATTCACTCACTCACACATTCACTCACTCACCCACTCACCCATTCACTCACTCACCCATTCACTCACTCACCCACTCACCCATTCACTCACTCACCCATTCACTCACTCACCCACTCACCTATTCACTCACTGATCTATTCACTCACTCACCCATTCACTCACTCACCCATTCACCCACTCACCTATTCACTCATTGAACTATTCACTCACTCACCCATTCACTCAGTCATCCACTCACTCACTCACTCACTCACTCACTCACCCATTCACTCACTCACCCATTCACTCACTCACCCATTCACTCACTCACCCACTCACCTATTCACTCACTCACTCACTCACCCATTCACTCACTCACCCATTCACTCACTCACCCATTCACCCACTCACCCATTCACCCACTCACCCATTCACTCACTCACCCACTCACCCACTCACCCATTCACTCACTCACCCATTCACCTATTCACTCACTCACTCACTCACCCATTCACTCACTCACCCATTCACTCACTCACCCATTCACCCACTCACCCATTAACTCACTCACCCATTCACTCACTCACCCACCTAACGATTCACTCACTCACCCATTCACTCACTGACGCATTCACTCACTCACCCATTCACTCACTCACCCACCTACCCACTCACTCACTCACTCACTCATTCACCCATTTACCTACTCACTCACTCACTCACCCATTCACTCACTCACTCACCCATTCACTCACTCACCCACCTACCCATTCACTCACTCACCCACTCACTCACCCAATCCCCCATTCACTCACTCACTCACTCGCCCATTCACTCACTCATCCACTCACTCACTCACCCACTCACGCATTCACTCACTCACCCACTCACCCATTCACTCACTCACCCATTCACTCACTCACCCACCTGCCCAGTCACTCACCCACCTACCCATTCACTCACTCACCCATTCACCCACTCACCCACTAACCCACTCACCCATTCACTCACTCAACCATTCACTCAGTCACCCACTAACCCACTCACCCACTCACCCATTCACTCACTCAACCATTCACTTATGCACCCACCTACCCATTCACTCACTCACTCACTCACCCATTCACCCATTCACTCACTCACCCACGCACCCATTCACTCACTCACCCACTCACCCATTCACTCACTCACCCATTCACTCACTCACCCACTCGCCCATTCACTCTCTCACCCACCTACTCATTCACTCACTCACCCATTCACTCATTCACTCACTCACCCACCTACCCATTCACTTACTCACCCACCTACCCTTTCACTCACTCACCCACCTACCCATTCACTCACTCAACCATTCACTCACTCACTCACTCACCCACCTACCCATTCACTCACCTTCCCACTCACCCATTCACTCACTCACTCACTCACCCACCTACCCATTCACTCACTTACGCACTCACCCATTCACTCACTCACCCACCTACCCATTCACTCACTTACCCACTCACCAATTCACTCACTCACTCACTCACCCACCTACCCATTCACTCACTTACGCACTCACCCATTTACTCACTCACCCACCTACCCATTCACCCACTCGCCCACTCACCCACTTACCCATTCACTCACTCACCCACTCACCCATTCACTCACTTACCCATTCACTCATCCAAACACTGACATTGAAACTGGACCTTTTTCCTTACCTTACGGCAGCTTATTCCATAAGAAGGGGTAGGTCCTGTTTTCCCCCAACTCTATTCTGCGCCGACGGATTTCCTCAAGAGACGCTACTCAGTGCATTTCTGTGAAAGCCAGGCTCGGATGACCCCAGTAGAAATGCACACCCAACATTGGGTCAGGGGGATTTATGAGCCAATCCAATGATCGTTGTTGCTTCTCTGGACGATCCGGTCCAATGTTGCAACAGTAAAATGGGCCACTTGGCCTTTAAATTAACATTGGTATTTTTCTCCACGCGAATCAAGAAGCTTAACTCCGCTTTTCCGCTCGCTCCCCATACTTTTAAATATTCCTCATTTTCAAGCAGCTATCTCACTCCTTTTGAAAACAATTTTCTGATTCTGCTTTATCCACGGTTTGAAGCAGAGAATTTCATGTTCTTGCTATAACCTGTGTAAAGAAGTATATTTAAAACTTTCCGTTATCTTTGTGATTATCTTAAACTTTGGCGTGTGGGGAGTCGTGGACCCTTCTGGTGACCCAGACCAGCCCACGTGCGGTAAGTGTCACCGACTGCCCCAGCCTGAGCTCCGGGGTTCTGAGCTCGAGCAGCGGCTGGAGACACTGAGGCACATCCGTGAGGCCGGGAACGATGTGGATAGCACATTCAGAGAGGCAGTTACACCACAAGTTAGGAGCAAGCAGGCAGATAGGCAATGGGTGACCGCTAGGCAGTCCAAGAGAAACAGCAGGTAGTGCAGGAGTTGCCAGAGGTCATAGAGTCATAGAGGTCGACAGCACAGAAAAAGGCCCTTCAGCCCTTCGAGCCTGCGCCGGTCAAACAAGCACCTAACTAACCCGATCCCACTCTCCAACCGGTTTTCCATTCTGGATATCGGTGAGGGCGATGGATCCTTGGAGGAGGGCAGCAAGAGCCAAGCCTGTGGCACCATGGGAGGCCCAGCTGTACAGGAAGAGGGGAAGAAGAGCGGAAGGGCAGTAATGATAGGGGATTCTTTAGTTAGGGGAGCAGACAGGCATCTCTGCGGCCGTCAATGTGACCCCAGGGTGGCTTGTTGCCTCCCTCCCTGGTGCTAAGGTCAAGGATGTCACAGAACGGCTGCAGGACATTCTTGTGGAGGAGGGAGAACGGCCAGAGGTCGTGGTCCACATTGGTACTGACAACATAGGTAGGCAGGGGGATGTGGTCCTGCTGTCGTAATTTAGGGAGCTGGGTAGAAAATTAGCATGCAGGACCTCTAAAGTAATAATCTCTGGATCACTCCCAGTGCCACGTGCCAGTGAGTACAGAAATAGGAGGATAAGACAGATGAATGTGTGGCTGGAAAGGTGGTGCTGGATGGAGGGCTTTAGATTCCTGGGACACTGGGACTGGCTCTGGGGGAGATGGCACCTGTACAAGCTGGACGGGTTCCATCTGAACAGAGCTGGGATTGAGTTCCTTGTGGAGCATTTTGCTAGTTGGGGAGGGTTTAAACTAACTCAGCAAGAGTGTGGGAACCAGGAGAGAGTATTAGAAAGTAATACCAGGGTGTGCGGAATGCTGGGAGAGACAGATAGCACTAAAATAGAGAATAGTAAGTTAATAGATGGAGTCGGAGTAAGGGAGCAAGTAATGAAGTCTAATTCAGGGTTACACTGCATGTATGTGAATGCAAGGAGTATAGTTAATAAAATTGGGGAGTTACAGGCACAGATTGCCTTGTGGGGTTATGATGTTGTGGCAATAATGGAGACCTGGCTTAAGGAAGGGCAGATCTGGGTGTTAAATATTCCTGGTTACAAGGTGTTCGGAAAAGATGGGAAAGGGAAAACGAGAGGAGGGGTGGCGTTTTTGATTAAGGAGAGTTTTGCACTACTGGAGAAAGGGGATGTGTCAGAGGATTCAAGGACAGAATTGATTTGGCTAGAGCTAAGGAATCAGAAGGGTGCAATTATATTGCTCGGTGTAATATATAGACCATCAACTAGAGGAACAAATCTGCAAGGAAATTACAGAGGTGGAAACATCATAGAGTCGTTATAATAGGGGACTTTAATTACCTGTATATTGACTGGGATAGTGGTAGTGTAAGGGGCAAATGTCCTTAGATTGTGTTCAGGAGAATTTCCTGTAGCAGTATGTGTCCAGTCCAACAAGAAATGGGGCACTGTTAGACCTGGTTCTTGGGAATGAGGTGGGCCAAGTAGATCAAGTGACAATGGGGGAACATTTAGGGGATAGTGATCATTGTATCTTAAGGTTTAGGATGATGGTGGCAAAGGATATTGGGCAATCCAGAGTTAGAATAATCAACTGGCGGAGAGCGGACTTCAACGGGGCAAGAATGGAGCTGGGTCAGATAGACTGGAAACAAAGGTTGGTGGGAAAAACAGTAGCTGAACAATAGGCTACCTTCAAAGAGGAGACGGTTTGGACACAGTCAAGGTATGTTCATTCAAAAGGGAAGGGTAGGACAAACAAATCCAGAGCTCCCTGGATGACAAAGGAGATAGAAATTGAGTTAAAAAAGAAAAAGTGTGTTTATAACAGGTGTCAGGTAGTAAATACAACTGAGAGCCAAGCTGAATACAGAAGGTTCAGAAGGGCTGTGAAAAAGCAAATACGAGAGCCAAAGCGGGATTATGATAAAAGACTCTCAGCTAACATAAAAGGAAATCCCAAAGTATTCGATAAGCACATCAATAGAAAAAGGGTGGTAAAAGGAGGAGTAGGACCAATTCGGAACCAAAAGAGGGATTTACACATAGAGGCAAGAGGCATGGCTGAGGTGTTAAATGAAGACTTTGCATCTATCTTTACCAAAGAGGCAGATGCTGCTCAGGCCATGGAGACAGAGGAGGGAATTCAGTCACTAGAAAGGTTTAAAATTGATGAGGAGGTGGTATTGGATAAGTTGTTGGTACTTAAAGTTGATAAAGCACTGGGACAGGATGAGATGCATCCAAGAATATTAAAGGAAGTGAGAGTGGAAATTGCAGAGGCACTGGCAATAATCTTTCAACGTTCCCTGGATTTGGGAGAGGTGCTGGAGGACTGGAGAATTGCAAACATTAGGCCCTTGTTCAAAAAAGGTTGTTAAGGTCTGCCCTGCAATTACAGGCCAGTCAGTTTAACTTCGGTGGTGGGGAAACTTCTAGAAACAATAATTTGGGATAGAATTAATAGTCACATGGAAAAATGTGGATTGATTCAGAAGAGTCAGCATGGATTTGTTAAAACAAAAGTGTATCTAACTAACTTGCTGGAGTTTTTGAAGAATTGACAGAGATGGTTGATGAGGGCAAGGCCATTGATGTGGTGTATATGGACTTTCAAAAGGCGTTCGGTACAGGACCACACAACAGACTTGTGAGGGAAGTTATAGGTCATGGAATAAAAGGGACCATAGCAAAGTGGATACAAAATTGGCTGAGGGATAGGAAACAGAGTAATGGGTAATGGGTATTTTTCAGGCTGGAAGATGGTTTGTAGTGGAGTTCCCCAGGGTGGGTATTGAGACCCTTGCTTTTCCTAATATATATAAATGATCTAGATCTTGGTGTGCAGGGGACAATTTCAAAGTTTGTGGACAACACAAAACTTGGGAGAATTGCAAACTGTGAGGAGGACAGCGTAGAACTTCAAGAGGACATTGACACACTGGTGGAGTGGGCAGAAAGGGGGCAGGTGAAGTTCAATGTGGAGAAGTGTGAGGTGATGCATTTTGGTACAAAGAACATGGAGAGACAGTATAAAATAAAGGATACTTTTCTAAATGGTGTGCAGGAGCAGAGATACCTGGGTGTATATGTACATAATTAAAGGTGGCAGGACAGGTATAGAGAAGTATTTCTAAAGCATACAGTATTCTAGGCTTCATTAATAGGGGCATAGAGTACAACAGCAGGGAGGTTATGATGAACTTATGTAGGGCACTGGTTAGACAGCTGGAGTATTGTGTACAGTTCTGGGTCCTACACTGTCAGAAGGATGTGAATAGATTGGAGAGAGTGCAGAAGAGGTTTACGAGAATGGTTCCAGGGATGAGACACTTCAGTTATGAGGAAAGATTGGGAAAGTTGGGACTATTTTCCTTGGAGAGGAGAAGGCTAAGAGGAGACTTGATAGAAGTTTTCAAAATCATTGGGGGCTGGACAGAGTAGATAGGGAGAAACTGTTCCCACTCATAAATGGATCGAGAACCAGAGGGCACAGTTTTAAAGTGTTTTGCAAAAGAAGCAAATGCGAGGTGAGAATTTTTTTTTCACACAGCGAGTAGTTAGGGTTTGGAATGCACTGCCTGGGAGTGTGGTGCAGGCAGGTTCAATTGAGGCATTCAAGAGGGAATTGGGGGATTATTTAAATAGAAACAATGTGCAGGGTTATGGTGAAAAGACAGGAGATTGGCGCTAAGTTAAAATGCTCAGAGAGAGCCGGTATAGACACGATGGGCCGAATGGCCTCCTTCTACACTGTAACAATTCTGTGATTGTGAGATTGTGCCTTCTTGTTCCCATTGAGCTAACCATTGAAAACATTCTGTCGCTGTTTCCTTTTGTGGTAACCTTCGATACTTTGGAAGACGTCTTCCGGGTCATCCCATTACCTTGTCGGCATTGATGAAAAAGGCCTCAACTTTCGAATACTCTTCGTAATTATAAATCCCCATCCCTGATTTTGCCCTAGTGAATCTACCTTGCACCTTTTACACTGCTTTTATTTACATTTGTATAATGGGGTGCCCTAAATTACATGCAAAACTCTAACCTGGGCCTGACTGATGTCTTATCCAAGTGCCCCCCTTGCATTTGTAGTCTCAGTCTCTTGATACAAAATCAAGGATTTCTTTACACGGGGATGTAATTACAGGAGTAAAGATGTCTTCCTGAAATTGTATAGCACCTTAGTGAGGTCGCACCTGGAGTATGGTGCACAGTTTTGCTCTCTTTATCTAAGGAAGTACGTACTTGCAATAGAGGGAGTGCAACCAGACTGATCCCTGGGATGGCTGGATTGTCCTATGTGGAGAGATTGAGGAAACTGGGCTGGTATTCAAAGAATGAGAGGGGATCTCATTGAAACTCACAATCTTCTTACAGGGCGTGACAGGGTGGATCTGGATAGGATGCTCCCCCTGGCTGGTGAGTCTAGAACCAAGCGACACAGCCTCAGAATAAGGAGCAGGCCATTTAGGACGGAGGTGAGGAGGAATTTCTTCACTCAGAAGGTGGTGTCCCTGAGGACAGTGGAAGCTTAGTCACTGAGCATGTTCAAAATGGAAAGCGATAGATTTCTGGATATGAGTGACATCAAGGGACATGGGGATAGTGGGGAAAAATGGTGTAGAGGTAGATGATCAGCCATGATCTGTTTGAATAGCAGAGCAGGCTTGATGGGTTGAATGGCCTTTCTCCTGCTCCTATTTCCCATTCTGGCTCCTGGTGCTGTCTACTTGTGCTGCCACTATTAACGACCTGTGTAGCAGAACATCCAAATTCTTCCGCTCCTTTATCATCCTTAAATCTCATTGTTAATAATATCATCCTCTCCCTATTTTCACTTGCAAAATGTGGCAGGCTGTTAATTGGCTGGTCAGCGTGACATCGTGGTCGGGGGCCAATTGCGGACAGTGGCCTGTCTCCCGGCTGTTCCTGGGCCCGCCGATCACTGACCTTAGTTATCAATGCAAAAAAAGCCACATTGAACTAGAGCCTAAATTCTACCCACGATTTACTGACTTTTAATTGGCCGGAACTTCAATAACCCCCAAAGAGATCGTGCGCAATTCCCCCTTAAAGGGACAGGGCAGTTAAACATCACAACCCTGCACCAGACTCCAGGCTACATAGGAACATTAGAAACACGAGGAGGCCACTCAGCCCCTTCGAGCCTGCCCCTCCATTCTATTACATTATGACTGAACTGCACCTCAGCTACGTTTGGGCCTTTGTTGCATATTTCTTACCCGACAAATATCTGCTTCACTCAGTTTATGAAAGCTCCAATTTACCCCCAGCATCCACAATCTTTTTGTGATTTTTTTCCCCCAAACTTGTTGTCTGTTGCATATTTTGTTGACAAATGGATTACAACAAGCAGCCATTATTGAACTAATGTTACTTACACCTCCCCAACAGAGAGGGCAGCAGAGAGGGCAGCAGTAATATACTACACTCCCTCCCCATTCAAAAAAAACTTGTACGTTAGAATGTACAATGGCACACGTACATAACTTCCCAGAATACCGTCAAATTAAACCAACATCAACAACACATGAAATTTAACAGTTTGAGTTGCAAACTTATCGTTACAAATCACAACAAAAACCTATATGACTGATATTTCCAGAGTAATTTATATATATTTATATATATATATATATATATAAATAAATGTTTTTCCTTACAGTATGTTTATACCAAAAATATCAATTTGCAAGAAAGAATGAGAAGAACAATTTCCTGCTTCTTCCTTTCTACGTCAGTTCAAGAACAGAATATCTGTTGGAGGCAGGGGGGAAATATTTTTTAGCGGAAGTAATTAGCATTGGATCTGAGTGGCCCTGGCGGAACCCAAGCTGGGTGTCAGTGAGCAGGTTATTGCTAAGCAAGTGCCGCTTGATAGCACTGTTGATGACTCCTTCCATTATTTTACTGATGATCGATTGTAGACTGTTGGGGCTGTAATTGACCAGGTTGGATTTGTCCTGCTTTTTGTATACAGGACATACCTGGGCAATTTTCCACATAGCCGGGTAGATGCCAGTGTTGTAGCTGTATTGGAACAGCTTGGCTAGGGGTGAGGGGTGGAGCACAAGTCTTCAGTACTATTATCGGAATATTATCAGGACGCATTACCATAGCCAGGTGATGGCATAGTGGTATTGTCATTAGACTATTATTCTAGAGACCCAAGTTAATGTTCTGGGGACCTGGGTTCGAATCCCACTATATTGGATGGTGAAATTTGAATTTAATAAAAATCTGGAACCAAAAGTCTAATGACTACAAAACCATTGCCGATTGTCGTAAAAACCTGTCTGGTTAACTAATGTCCCTTTAGGGAAGGAAAACATGTGACTCCAGACCCCACAGCCATGCCCTCTGAACAATGCCAGTTAGGGATGGGCAATAAATGCTGGCCTAGCCAGTGACACCCACATCCCGTGAATGAATAAAAAAAATCCAGTGCCTTCAGCTGTTTCTTGATATCTTGTGGAGTGAATGGAATTGGCTGAAGACTGGAATCTGTGATGCTGGGGACCTCCGGAGGAGGTGGAGATGGATCATCCACTTGGCACTTCTGGCTGAAGATTGCTGAGCTCCCCCATCATTGAGGATGGGGATGTTTGTGGAGCCTCCTCCTCCAGTGAGTTGTTTAATTGTCCACCACCATTCACGACTGGATGTGGCAGGACTGCAGAGCTTAGATCTGATCCGTTCGTTGTGGGATCGCTTAGCTCTGTCTATCACTTGCTGCTTATGCTGTTTGGCACGCAAGTAGTCCTGTGTTATAGCTTCACCAGGTTGACACCTCACTTTTAGGCATGCCTAGTGCTGCTCCTGGCATGCCCTCCTGAACTCTTCATTGAATGGTGCTTGATGGTAATGGTAGGGTGGGGAATGTGCCAGACCATGAGGTTACAGATTGTGTTCGAGTGCAATTCTGCTGCTGCTGATGGATCACAGCGCTTTACGGATGCCCAGTCTTGAGTTGCTAGATCTGTTTGAAATCTATCCCATTTATTACGGTGGTAGTGCCACACAACACGACGGAGGGTATCCTCAATGTGAAGATGGGACTTTGTCTCCACAACAACTGTGTGGTGGTCACTCCAACTGACACTATCATGGACAGATGCATCTGCAGCAGACAGGTTGGTGAGGATGAGGTCAAGTATGTTTTTCCCTCTTGTTGGTTCCCTCACCACCTAGAGCCAGCCTAGCACCTATGTCATTTAGGACTCGGTAGTAGTGATGTTACTGAGCCACTCTTGGTGATGGACTTTGAAGTCGCCTATCCAGAGTACATTCTGCCACCCTCAGTGCTTCCTCCAAGTGGTGTTCAACATGGAGAAGCACTGATTCATCAGCTGAGGGATGTCGGTACATGGTAATCAGCAGGAGGTTTCCTTGCCCATGTTTGACCTGATGCCATGAGACTTCATGGGGTCCGGAGTCGATGTTGAGGACTCCCAGGGCAACTCCCTCCCAAATGTATACCACTGTGTCCCCACCTCTGCTGGGTCTGTCCTGCCGGTGAGACAGGACATACCCAGGGATGGTGATAGCGGTGTTTGGGACATTATCTGTCAGATATGATTCCGTGAGGATGACTATGTCAGGCTGTTGTTTGACTAGTCTGTGAGACAGCTCTCCCAATTTTGTCACTAGCCCCCAGTAAGGGGGACTTTGCAGGGTCGACAGGGCTGAGTTTTGCCATTGTTGTTTCCGGTACCTAGGCCAATGCCGGGTGGTCCATGCGGTTTCATCCCCTTTTATAGACTTTCTAGCGGTTTAATACAGCTGAGTGGCTTACTTGGCCATTTCAGAAGGCATTTAAGATTACATGCTCAAATCACTGGAGTGGGACTTGAACCCATGACCTTCTGACTCAGAGGCAAGAGTACTGCCCACTGAGTCATGGACAACATCGCTGAGGAGGCGTGGAGACACAGTGCTCAGGAGCTGTGAGAAAGCCCTGGTTAACAGTCTGAGAAGTCATTAGCTCTTCCCCAATTTTCAGAATAAGCTATTATTAATTTTACAGCTCTGCTGGCTGAAATAGAACAGGACATTTCGAGCCCTATGCCTGAGTCATGATCTCAGAGGTATTAATATTCTGTCCAATTGCGCAAAGTGTGCCAGGCAGTGTTGTGAAAGAAATAACCTCCCACTAACCCGCGTGCAGTCCAGTGACTGATAACCATGCTTACGTTACAATGTTTGCGATCAGTCTCACTCACACAGAGTGATAAAGACCAAACGTGGAGTACTGTACACAGTTCTGCTCTCTGCATTCCAAAATGAAAGATTTAGACACACTGAACCCATAGAACGTGCCAAACCAGATTTACAAGGATGGCACCAGCACTGAGTGCTCATATCAATCAGGAAAGACTGAACAAGCTGAGGCTTTTTCTCTAGAAAGGTGAAGACTGGAGGGTGACCTGATATCTCACAGTTGGGAAGATGTTTGACAGCATGGACGTGGGAGAGTCCAAAATCAGCGGCCATTGATATAAAAAATGTCAGGAATAAATCCAACAAGGAATTCAGAAGCAATGACATGTTTATGGGTGATTGATGAGCAGGAGGGAAGCCTGGAGCAAGAGGCCCAAGGTTTCTTTGCTAGCTCTGTGGAGGGGCGGGTGGGAGCTCCCTTACTCCTCCAGGCCCACAAGGAAGCTACAAAAAATCTAATCAAAATTTCCTCGCTGGGCCTTTTCGGTCCCTGGCTCTCCTGTTCCCTCCAGGATTGGATATAAAAGCACAGTCCTTGGGTTAAAAATTCCAGTCCAGCCTCAGTGACGTGACTATGACCCCATCACCATGTTTAGACAAGTACCCTGCCAGATTTGGGCGCATGTACTTGACACCCACAATGTAAAACAGTCATTGGCAGTGCTGGGACGGGTTCAATCTGTCGCCCCATTTTAACTGCTCCCTCTCCCCCTGCTCCTCCCACACCATCCTCCCACTCCCCAATTCAGCTACCACTGGATGAACTCTCTATCCACCACCCCACCCCCCTCAACCCCACCTCCCCACAGTGCACCACATGCTTAAGGGAACCAGTGAGACGGTGGGAGGAAGTTGCTGCAGTTACAAAATCCCGGGCACCACACATTGCGCAAAAAGGACACTTTCCAGAGGACATTGTGTTCAGTGAAACAAAGCCCAGGGTTTTGGGAAGGTCAGGGCTGAGGCAGAACTGGATGAGCAGACTTTTTGGCATCAATGGCAAGTTGTGTGTTAACGGCTGGTGCTCTGGATAAGCTGAACATAAAGAAGGAAGGAAAGAAAGACAGGAAGAAAAAAAATTCAGGATAGAAAGAGAATAGGGATAGGAAGACTTGCATTTTTTTAAATGTAGATTTACAACCAATCGAGTACTTGAAGTGCTGTCACTGTTGTACTGTTGATACTATCCTTATATAGTATCTTAAGCATCGTAAAATACCCCAAGCTGCTTCCCAGGAGTCATTATTGAACAAAAATTGACATCGAGCCACAGAGGGACATATTAAGGCTGGTGACAACATGCAAGGCCAAAGAGGTAGGTTTTTAAGGGGCATCCCTGAGGAGTGAGAAAAGGTAGCGAGGCAGAAAGGTTTAGTGCGGGAATTCAGTGGTTAGGGCCTAAATGGTTTAGGGCCTTGGTGGTTTAGGGCCTAGACAGTTTTCAGCCTAGACGGCTTAGGGCCTAGATGGTTTAAGGCCTAGACAGTTTAGGGCTCAGATGGTTTATGGCCTGGATAGTTTAGGGCCAAGGCAGTTTAGGACTGAGAAGGTTTACAGCCTAGATAGTTTACAGCCTAGGCAGTTTAGGGCCTAGGCGGCTTAGTGCCTGGATGGTTTAGACCATAAGACATAGCAGCAGAAGTGGGCTATTTGGCCCATTGAGTCTGCTCCATCAGTCAGTGAGATCATGGCTGATCTGATAATCCTCAATTCCACTTTCCTGCCTTTTCGCCATAACCCTAGATTCCCTGACTGATTAAAAATCTGTCTATCTCAGCCTTGAATATACTTAACAACCCAGTCTCTACAGCCCTCTGCGGTAAAGAATTCCACAGGCTAAACATCATGCCTTATCCTGAAACCTTTAAAAAAAAAAAGCCCTCAAACCAATATCACCAAGTTATGGCTGAAACAAGTTACTGGCAAAAAAAACCCCACCAAGGGCAGAATTTTACGTCCCCATTTCAGTGTGGACGTGGCTGTTAAATGCGGCGGGCTGTTATAAATGCCATTGACGACAGAGGGAATGTAAAATCCCGCTGTCGTAAAATTCTGCCCCAAGTTTAATCCCAAAAACCTTCACAAAACCCTCAGACCAATATCACTGCGATTTGGCTGAAATTTATAATCCCCAACACGGCTGGTTTGTTCGGTGTTGACTGTAGGCCTGAATCAAGGTGATCAGCTCTGATCCTCCTTCCGACTGCAGCTCAGATACTCAGATCTGCTCTTCTTTTGTAATAATTTAACTCAAGACATGACAAATCATATTTCCTGTTGTTCCAATGTCCATTAGTTGATTCCACGCAAAGTCCAGACAAATGACATCAGCTCCTGCTGGTTGAAACCATACGGGGTTTTCTATAGAAGATGGGTCCAGATGAATATTATCAGTTCTCATTGTACGAGCAATTCTCCTGCTGTTTTAGGTGGCACAGTAACAGCACCTGGCTCCAAAGTTAATGTGGGTTTGAATGTCCTTTGTGCCATTGTATTGGATAATCAGAGATCTTGACTGCATTCGTCAATGTGCAAACCCTTTTGATGAGTAAATTTCCAAATTAACCCCTTGCTGCCTAGCCCTGTACTGCTGACTGCAGTTTATCATTTGGAATTTATAGTTCCAATCATGAGGTTTGAAATTATGTTCCATAAATTTCCCAATTGAAGGGGATTCCCACCCTACATCAATGGCCCTATTAATAAAGCCTAAGATATTATATGCTTTATTAACTGCTCTCTCAACATGCCCTGCCATCTTTAATAACCGATGGACATATACACCAAGGTCCCTCTGTTCCTGCATCTCCTTTAGAGGCTCTCCCTTTATGTTTTACTGTCTCTTTACACCATATCTTTCCTGCCAAAACAAATCACCTCACACTTCTCTGCATTGAACTTCATCTGCCACTTGTCTGCCCAATCCAGCAACATGTCTATGTCCTCTTGAAGTTCAGAACTATCCCCATCACAGTTGACATTTTCAATCTTCGTATCATCTGCAAATTTTGAAATCATGCCCTGCACACCACAGTCTAGGTCATAAATATATATCAGGAAGAGCAAGGGTCCCAACCCTGATCCCCTGAGGAACTCCACTACAAACCTTCCTCCAATCTGAAAAGCAACCATTTATCACTACTCTCTGTTTCCTGTCACTCAGCTAATTTATTATCCAAGTGCTTACTTTCCCTTTTATTCCATAACCTAGAATTTTGCTCGCAAGTCTGTTATCAGGCACTGTATCAAATGCCTTTTGAAAATCCATATACACCTTCCCTTCACCCCCGCCCCCCATCATCCTCCCCTCCCTCCCATCCCACCGCCCTCCCCTCCCTTCCCACCGTCTTCCCTCCTCCCTGTTTGCCCTCCACATCCCTCCTCCACCCTCTCCTGCCTCCCCTTTTGTTTTAACCAAAGGATAGGATCAGGCAACACCGAATGAGACCACTCAGCCCATCATGCCTGTGCCAGCACTCTGAAAGACCCATCCAATTAATCCCCCCCCCACCCATCCATCCCTCCATGCTCTGAGTCCTACTAAATTTGTTGAACCTGTGCGATCAGTCTGGTGATAGAAACAAAAGCGAAACAACGCTGGGAATTGGAAAATTGAGGAGAAACTGCTGGAAACACCCAGTGGTTCAAGCAGCATGTGTGGAGGAAGAGAAACAGTTGGCCGTGGGCAGGAATTTGGGGCTGAAATCAACCGATCCAGCAGAGGCCAGAAGTGGTACAGTTTCTTTGCTGAATCTGCTGGTCCTTCGGCCAAACCTTGTGAGGTCCAGTTAGCTGGTTCCCCCACCCCAGGCATTGGCAGTGCAGAAACTGGTGGCGAAGCTCAGCAGGTCTGGGGGCACCGGGGGAGTGGGGGTGAGGGGTGAGACAGAGTGAACAATCTGATTCCAATGTGACCTGAGACCTCATCAGAGTCTGGAAGAGCCTCATATGAGAGTCGAAGCGTTTAACCCTGTTTCTCTTTCTACAGATGCAGCCAGGCCTGCTGAACTCTCCCAGCATTTTCTGTTTTTATTTCTCCGGCACCCGCAGTATTTCATTTGTAATGCAGTGAAATTGCAATGCTCAGTGTTATTGCAAGAAACGAGAACTAAGTCCGGGTTTGCACACCCACCCCCCCCCTGCAATATATGCTGGGAAAGAAAATCTCTTTCGCTTCGTCAGTTGGCTAACCCGATCAATCCTCTGTTTGTTACCAGCACTCACTCCCTCCTTGGTCAATTTCCTAAAAATGGATGATCTCACAGGGTACACTCTGTACTTTGAAGGATTGCGGCTCACATCCTTGTTCTGTGGAAATCACAAGGTGGGAGGAGGGGAGGGGAGGGGTGGAATTCTACTCTGCGGCTTAGCTCCGCATTTTGGTAAAACTGTGCTTTACAATCGCGAAGCAGGTACAGCTTTACACAGTGTGTGCTTTTATAGTTTGTTTTTGATCCAGTTCAGCAACTTTACAGAATTATGACAGCACAGAAGGAGGCCATTCGGCCCATCGTGACTGCACTGGCTCCCCGAATGAGCAATTCACCTGGTGCCATTCTGCCCCCGCCCCATTTCCCTCTCCCCCTAACCCTAACCCCACACATTCTTCCTTTTCAGACAGTCCTGACTTGCGGCTCAACCCTGCAAGCAACAGAGACTGGTGGTCTTGGTTTCAAGGCTCAATCTCTCCCTAAAGTGCACGGGATCGGTGCAAATGCAAGCGCTGGGCTTTATTCGGAAGTAATTGATCGCGGTGGCGATCAAGACGGCCCTTTAAAGCTGTCAAAAACTAAACAAAAATCCCCTGCAACGCAGTCGCCACTTTGACCCGGGTTCTGAATGAATGAATGAATGGATGGAACGTGACCCGGAGCTCAGCTGTCAATCACCTCAACATGACACGGGTGACGTCACCGCCCGGGATTCCCCCTTTGTGTAACCAGTTGAAGCTTTAAAAACATGTCAGGGCGGGGGAACTCATTGTCACTATTGCCCAGAGCGGCCAGGAGCAATTGCATTTGTTATTTTCCAACCCCCTCCCCCGGCCCAGACAGAGTTTTCACCCCCGCTTTGCAAATTGATTTGTCCGCCTCCCGGAGCCGCCGGCCTCGCCGCCCACCTCGGGAAATGGTCGCTCGCGTGTCCGGAATCGTCCCCGTGGACCTGCGCTCCAGCACCGGGCTGCTCTGCTCCTCCTGCGGATTCCTGCTGATCCAGCCCAGGCAGAGCCCGTGTGGACACAGATACTGCACCGCCTGTCTGGACCACCTCTTCCAGTGAGTTCCCCCGAAGCAATCAGTGCGGATCTTCTGTTTACTGCCTCTCCGCTTTCTACCAGAGACAGGATGGGGCAGAGAGAGAGACAGAATGGGGGTAGAGAGAGAGAGAGAGACAATGGGGGTAGAGAGAGAGAGAGAGAGAGACAGAATGGGGGGCAGAGAGAGAGACAGAATGGGGGGTAGAGAGAGACAGAATGGGGGCAGAGAGAGGGACAGAATGGGGGCAGAGAGAGAGACAGAATGGGGGCAGAGAGAGAGACAGAATCGGGTAGAGAGAGACAGAATGGGGGTAGGGAGAGAGAGAGACAGAATGGGGGCAGAGAGAGAGAGAGACAGAATGGGGGTAGAGAGAGACAGAATGGGGGTAGAGAGAGAGACAGAATGGGGGCAGAGAGAGAGACAGAGTGGGGGTAGAGAGAGACAGAATGGGGCAGAGAGAGGGACAGAATGGGGGCAGAGAGAGAGAGCAGGAATGGGGGCAGAGAGAAGACAGAATGGGGGTAGAGCGAGACAGAATGGGGGTAGGGAGAGAGAGAGACAGAATGGGGGCAGAGAGAGAGAGAGACAGAATGGGGGTAGAGAGAGACAGAATGGGGGTAGAGAGAGAGAGAGACAGAATGGGGGCAAGAGAGAGAGACAGAATGGGGGCAGAGAGAGAGAGAGACAGAATGGGGCAGAGAGAGAGAGAGACAGAATGGGGGCAGAGAGAGAGAGAGACAGAATGGGGGCAGAGAGAGAGAGAGACAGAATGAGGGCAGAGAGAGAGAGAGACAGAATGGGGGCAGAGAGAGAGAGAGACAGAATGGGGGCAGAGGAGAGAGAGAGACAGAATGGGGGCAGAGAGAGAGAGAGAGACAGAATGGGGGCAGAGAGAGAGAATGGGGGCAGAGAGAGAGAGAGACAGAATGGGGGCAGAGAGAGAGAGAATGGGGGCAGAGAGAGAGAGAGACAGAATGGGGGCAGAGAGAGAGAGAATGGGGGCAGAGAGAGAGAGAGACAGAATGCGGGCAGAGAGAGAGAGAGAGAGAATGGGGGCAGAGAGAGAGAGAGACAGAATGGGGACAGAGAGAGAGAGAGAGAGAGAATGGGGGCAGAGAGAGAGAGAGACAGAATGGGGACAGAGAGAGAGAGAGAGACAGAATGGGGGCAGAGAGAGAGAGACAGAATGGGGGCAGAGAGAGAGAGACAGAATGGGGGCACACAGAGAGAGAATGGGGGCAGAGAGAGAGAGACAGAATGGGGGCACACAGAGAGAGAATGGGGGCACACAGAGAGAGAATGGGGGCAGAGAGAGAGAGAGACAGAATGGGGGCAGAGGAGAGAGAATGGGGGCAGAGAGAGAGAGAATGGGGGCAGAGAGAGAGAGAGACAGAATGCGGGCAGAGAGAGAGAGAGAGAGACAGAATGGGGGCAGAGAGAGAGAGAATGCGGGCAGAGAGAGAGAGACAGAATGGGGGCAGAGAGAGAGAGAATGAGGGCAGAGAGAGAGACAGAATGGGGGCAGGGAGAGAGAGAAACAGAATGGAGCAGAGAGAAAGCAGAATGGGGGCAGAGAGAAAGAGAGAGACAGAATGGGGGCAGAGAGAGAGAGACAGAATGGGGGCAGAGAGAGAGAGAGAGACAGAATGCGGGCAGAGAGAGAGAGAGACAGAATGGGGGCAGAGAGAGAGAGAATGGGGGCAGAGAGGGAGAGAGAGACAGAATGCGGGCAGAGAGAGAGAGCATGGGGGCAGAGAGAGAGAGACAGAATGGGGACAGAGAGAGAGAGAAACAGAATGGAACAGAGAGAGAGCGAAACAGAATGGAGCAGAGAGAGAGAGAAACAGAATGGAGCAGAGAGAGAGCAGAATGGGGGCAGAGAGAGAAGGAGACAGAATGGGGGCAGAGAGAGAGAGACAGAATGGGGGCAGAGAGAGAGAGAGACAGAATGGGGGCAGAGAGAGAGAGAGAGACAGAATGGGGGCAGAGAGAGAGAGAGAGAGACAGAATGGGGGCAGAGAGAGAGAGAGACAGAATGGGGGCAGAGAGAGAGAGAGACAGAATGGGGGCAGAGAGAGAGAGAGACAGAATGGGGGCAGAGAGAGAGAGAGACAGAATGGGGGCAGAGAGAGAGAGAGAGACAGAATGGGGGCAGAGAGAGAGAGACAGAATGGGGGCAGAGAGAGAGAATGGGGGCAGAGAGAGAGAGAGACAGAATGGGGGCAGAGAGAGAGAAATGGGGGCAGAGAGAGAGAGAGAGACAGAATGAGGGCAGAGAGAGAGAGAGAGAGAGAATGGGGGCAGAGAGAGAGAGACAGAATGGGGGCAGAGAGAGAGAGAGAGACACAATGGGGGCAGAGAGAGAGAGAGAGACAGAATGGGGGCAGAGAGAGAGAGACAGAATGGGGGCACACAGAGAGAGAATGGGGGCAGAAAGAGAGAGAGACAGAATGGGGGCAGAGAGAGAGAGAATGGGGGCAGAGAGAGAGAGAATGGGGGCAGAGAGAGAGAGAGACAGAATGCGGGCAGAGAGAGAGAGAGACAGAATGGGGGCAGAGAGAGAGAGAATGCGGGGCAGAGAGAGAGAGACAGAATGGGGGCAGAGAGAGAGAGAATGAGGGCAGAGAGAGAGAGACAGAATGGGGGCAGGGAGAGAGAGAAACAGAATGGAGCAGAGAGAGAGAGCAGAATGGGGGCAGAGAGAAAGAGAGAGACAGAATGGGGGCAGAGAGAGAGAGACAGAATGGGGGCAGAGAGAGAGAGAGAGACAGAATGCGGGCAGAGAGAGAGAGAGACAGAATGGGGGCAGAGAGAGAGAGAATGGGGGCAGAGAGAGAGAGAGAGACAGAATGCGGGCAGAGAGAGAGAGAGACAGAATGGGGGCAGAGAGAGAGAGCATGGGGGCAGAGAGAGAGAGACAGAATGGGGACAGAGAGAGAGAGAAACAGAATGGAGCAGAGAGAGAGCGAAACAGAATGGAGCAGAGAGAGAGAGAAACAGAATGGAGCAGAGAGAGACAGAATGGGGGCAGAGAGAGAAGGAGACAGAATGGGGGCAGAGAGAGAGAGAGACAGAATGGGGGCAGAGAGAGAGAGAGACAGAATGGGGGCAGAGAGAGAGAGAGAGACAGAATGGGGGCAGAGAGAGAGAGAGACAGAATGGGGCAGAGAGAGAGAGAGACAGAATGGGGGCAGCGAGAGAGAGAGACAGAATGGGGGCAGCGAGAGAGAGAGACAGAATGGGGGCAGAGAGAGAGAGAGACAGAATGGGGGCAGAGAGAGAGAGAGACAGAATGGGGGCAGAGAGAGAGAGAGAGACAGAATGGGGGCAGAGAGAGAGAGAGAGACAGAATGGGGGCAGAGAGAGAGAGAGAGACAGAATGGGGGCAGAGAGAGAGAGAGAGACAGAATGGGGGCAGAGAGAGAGAGAGAGACATAAAGGGGGCAGAGAGAGAGAGAGAGACAGAATGGGGGGCAGAGAGAGAGAGAGAGACAGAATGGGGGCAGAGAGAGAGAGAGAGACAGAATGGGGGCAGAGAGAGAGAGAGAGACAGAATGGGGGCAGAGAGAGAGAGAGAGACAGAATGGGGGCAGAGAGAGAGAGAGAGACAGAATGGGGCAGAGAGAGAGAGAGAGACAGAATGGGGGCAGAGAGAGAGAGAGACAGAATGGGGGCAGAGAGAGAGAGAGAGACAGAATGGGGGCAGAGAGAGAGAGAGACAGAATGGGGCAGAGAGAGAGAATGGGGGCAGAGAGAGAGAGAGACAGAATGGGGGCAGAGAGAGAGAATGGGGGCAGAGAGAGAGAGAGAGACAGAATGCGGGCAGAGAGAGAGAGAGAGAGAATGGGGGCAGGGAGAGAGAGACAGAATGGGGGGCAGAGAGAGAGAGAGAGACAGAATGGGGGCAGAGAGAGAGAGACAGAATGGGGGCAGAGAGAGAGAGACAGAATGGGGCACACAGAGAGAGAATGGGGGCAGAAAGAGAGAGAGACAGAATGGGGCAGAGAGAGAGAGAATGGGGGCAGAGAGAGAGAGAATGGGGGCAGAGAGAGAGAGAATGGGGGCAGAGAGAGAGAGAGACAGAATGCGGGCAGAGAGAGAGAGAGACAGAATGGGGGCAGAGAGAGAGAGAATGCGGGCAGAGAGAGAGAGACAGAATGGGGGCAGAGAGAGAGAGAATGAGGGCAGAGAGAGAGAGACAGAATGGGGGCAGGGAGAGAGAGAAACAGAATGGAGCAGAGAGAGAGAGCAGAATGGGGGCAGAGAGAAAGAGAGAGACAGAATGGGGGCAGAGAGAGAGAGACAGAATGGGGGCAGAGAGAGAGAGAGAGACAGAATGCGGGCAGAGAGAGAGAGAGACAGAATGGGGGCAGAGAGAGAGAAATGGGGGCAGAGAGAGAGAGAGAGACAGAATGCGGGCAGAGAGAGAGAGAGACAGAATGGGGGCAGAGAGAGAGAGCATGGGGGCAGAGAGAGAGAGACAGAATGGGGACAGAGAGAGAGAGAAACAGAATGGAGCAGAGAGAGAGCGAACAGAATGGAGCAGAGAGAGAGAGAAACAGAATGGAGCAGAGAGAGACAGAATGGGGGCAGAGAGAGAAGGAGACAGAAGGGGGCAGAGAGAGAGAGAGACAGAATGGGGGCAGAGAGAGAGAGAGACAGAATGGGGGCAGAGAGAGAGAGAGAGACAGAATGGGGGCAGAGAGAGAGGAGACAGAATGGGGGCAGAGAGAGAGAGAGACAGAATGGGGGCAGAGAGAGAGAGAGACAGAATGGGGGCAGAGAGAGAGAGAGACAGAATGGGGGCAGAGAGAGAGAGAGACAGAATGGGGGCAGAGAGAGAGAGAGAGACAGAATGGGGGCAGAGAGAGAGAGAGAGACAGAATGGGGGCAGAGAGAGAGAGAGAGACAGAATGGGGGCAGAGAGAGAGAGAGACAGAATGGGGGCAGAGAGAGAGAGAGAAAAGAATGGGGTCAGAGAGAGAGAGAGAGACAGAATGGGGGCAGAGAGAGAGAGAGAGACAGAATGGGGGCAGAGAGAGAGAGAGAGACAGAATGGGGGCAGAGAGAGAGAGAGAGACAGAATGGGGGCAGAGAGAGAGAGAGACAGAATGGGGGCAGAGAGAGAGAGAGAGACAGAATGGGGGCAGGAGAGAGAGAGAGACCGAATTGGGGCAGAGAGAGAGAATGGGGGCAGAGAGAGAGAGAGACAGAATGGGGGCAGGAGAGAGAGACAGAATGGGGGCAGAGAGAGAGAGACAGAATGGGGGCACACAGAGAGAGAAGGGGGCAGAAAGAGAGAGAGACAGAATGGGGGCAGAGAGAGAGAGAGACAGAATGGGGGCAGAGAGAGAGAGAATGGGGGTAGAGAGAGAGAGAGACAGAATGCGGGCAGAGAGAGAGAGAGGCAGAATGGGGGCAGAGAGAGAAAGAATGCGGGCAGAGAGAGAGAGACAGAATGGGGGCAGAGAGAGAGAGAATGGGGGCAGAGAGAGAGAGAGAGACAGAATGCGGGCAGAGAGAGAGAGAGACAGAATGGGGGCAGAGAGAGAGAGCATGGGGGCAGAGAGAGAGAGACAGAATGGGGACAGAGAGAGAGAGAAACAGAATGGAGCAGAGAGAGACAGAATGGGGGCAGAGAGAGAGAGAGACAGAATGGGGGCAGAGAGAGAGAGAGACAGAATGGGGGCAGAGAGAGAGAGAGACAGAATGGGGGCAGAGAGAGAGAGAGAGACAGAATGGGGGCAGAGAGAGAGAGAGACAGAATGGGGGCAGAGAGAGAGAGAGACAGAATGGGGG